>NC_069499.1:413718025-414018025 GCF_027579735.1 Bombina bombina | reverse complement strand
CTGCAGCAACATCAGCCAATGATATAGCAGGTCTAAGAAGATTACCTGAACATAGATAAGCTTTTCTTAGAAAAGATTCAATTTTTCTATCTAAAGGATCCTTAAACGAGGTACCATCTGATGTAGGAATGGTAGTACGTTTAGCAAGGGTAGAAATAGCCCCATCAACTTTAGGGATTTTGTCCCAAAATTCTAATCTGTCAGGCGGAACAGGATATAATTGCTTAAAACGTTTAGAAGGAGTAAATGAATTACCCAATCTATCCCATTCCTTAGCAATTACTGCAGAAATAGCATTAGGAACAGGAAAGACTTCTGGAATAACCGCAGGAGCTTTAAAAACCTTATCCAAACGTATAGAATTAGTATCAAGAGGACTAGAATCCTCTATTTCTAAAGCAATTAGTACTTCTTTAAGTAAAGAGCGAATAAATTCCATCTTAAATAAATATGAAGATTTATCAGCATCAATCTCTGAGACAGAATCCTCTGAACCAGAAGAGTCCAAAGAATCAGAATGATGGTGTTCATTTAAAAATTCATCTGTAGAGAGAGAAGATTTAAAAGACTTTTTACGTTTACTAGAAGGAGAAATAACAGACAAAGCCTTCTTTATGGATTCAGAAACAAAATCTCTTATGTTATCAGGAACATTCTGCACCTTAGATGTTGAGGGAACTGCAACAGGCAATGGTACATCACTAAAGGAAATATTATCTGCATTAACAAGTTTGTCATGACATTTAATACAAACAACAGCTGGAGGAATAGCTACCAAAAGTTTACAGCAGATACACTTAGCTTTGGTAGATCCAGCAGGCAGAGGTTTTCCTGTAGTATCTTCTGGCTCAGATGCAACGTGAGACATCTTGCAATATGTAAGAGAAAAAACAACATATAAAGCAAAATAGATCAAATTCCTTATAAGACAGTTTCAGGAATGGGAAAAAAATGCCAAACATCAAGCTTCTAGCAACCAGAAGCAAATGAAAAATGAGACTGAAATAATGTGGAGACAAAAACGACGCCCATATTTTTTGGCGCCAAATAAGACGCCCACATTATTTGGCGCCTAAATGCTTTTGGCGCCAAAAATGACGCCACATCCGGAACGCCGACATTTTTGGCGCAAAATAACGTCAAAAAAATGACGCAACTTCCGGCGACACGTATGACGCCGGAAACGAAATGAATTTTTGCGCCAAAAAAGTCCGCGCCAAGAATGACGCAATAAAATGAAGCATTTTCAGCCCCCGCGAGCCTAACAGCCCACAGGGAAAAAGTCAAATTTTTGAGGTAAGAAAAATATGATAATTAAAGCATAATCCCAAATATGAAACTGACTGTCTGGAAACAAGGAAAGTTGAACATTCTGAGTCAAGGCAAATAAATGTTTGAATACATATATTTAGAACTTTATAAATAAAGTGCCCAACCATAGCTTAGAGTGTCACAGAAAATAAGACTTACTTACCCCAGGACACTCATCTACATGTTTGTAGAAAGCCAAACCAGTACTGAAACGAGAATCAGTAGAGGAAATGGTAAATATAAGAGTATATCGTCGATCTGAAAAGGGAGGTAAGAGATGAATCTCTACGACCGATAACAGAGAACCTTATGAAATAGACCCCGTAGAAGGAGATCACTGCATTCAATAGGCAATACTCTCCTCACATCCCTCTGACATTCACTGCACGCTGAGAGGAAAACCGGGCTCCAACTTGCTGCGGAGCGCATATCAACGTAGAATCTAGCACAAACTTACTTCACCACCTCCCTTGGAGGCAAAGTTTGTAAAACTGATTTGTGGGTGTGGTGAGGGGTGTATTTATAGGCATTTTAAGGTTTGGGAAACTTTGCCCCTCCTGGTAGGAATGTATATCCCATACGTCACTAGCTCATGGACTCTTGTTAATTACATGAAAGAAATGATATATACTAACCAAAATACACCCATCCACATATAGCAGACAGCCAAACCAGTACTGAAACATATCAGCAGAGGTAATGGTAGAGGAGTATAATGTCGATCTATAAAGGGAGGCAGCAGATGAATCCGTGCAACCAATTTACAGAGAGCCTTAAAAAAGATTTCCTATAGGTGAAAACTTGGCATCATCAGGCAATACTCCCTTCACATCCCTCAGATAAACACTGTACTTTAAGAGGAACTGAGCTTCAATATGCTTAGAAGCGCTTATCACAGAAGAAAACCAAGCACACCTTGCTTCACCACCTCCATGACAGGAAAAGTTTGTAAAACTAAGGTATGAGTGAGGTGGGAGGTGTATTTATAGGCATTTTGAGGATTGGGAAACTGTCCCCTCCTGGTAGGAATGTATATCCCATACGTCACTAGCACATGGACTCTTGCCACTTACATGAAAGAAATATATACACACACATACACATTATATATATATATATATATATATATATATATATATATATATATATATCTATATCTACATATATATACATATATACATACATATATATATATACATACATATATATATATACACACACACACACGTTTCCTATTTCACATTAGTTAAAGAACACATAAAATCACAAAAGAAATGACTCCAGAAATAAAGCTAAAAATGGGCATAAAAAGAATGCAAAAACTGAAAAGCCATTTACCTTTACAGACAGCAACAAGCTGACATGTCTGTTCAATAAACCATAAAGATGTTTTGTGCCAAGCTTCTAAAGAATATGTTTTGATTGCTTTAGCCAACAAAAATGATAATGACTATCTATTTTTGGGAGCATGTCACAGTGCTGAAAGAAGTAAAAAGATTAATGGCTGCAGTTTTATAACCAGCAGTTTTAGTATAGATCACTACGGATCAATAGACGGGGGAAACGTAGTAATGGCCCTCAATAATAAAAAAAATACTTTTATACATAAGTATCACATTCATAGTATTGAACAAGAAAGAATTAAGTCAATATCTGTCGTTGCAACTGCATTTTGAAGACATTAAACAAAAATAGATTTGGAAAATATGTTCTCAGGATTTAAAGTAATATGAAATATTAAACCGACATGCTGCTAAAAGCAAATAATAATTTTGCTGAGGAACACATACAACCCCCCATATGGTTACTAACGGCCACCTAGCTTTGAAGTGCGTGCATGCTTTTTTTTTATCAAAACCCTGCAAGCTGCGGTGCAGCCAATCAGAAGCCGCACTACACTCGGTAACAGCTAACTCCAATCTCCTGCTTCTTTTGTTCTTTACATTTAGTGACAGGATTCTAAAGAATAAGGAACCAGGCAGTGCAAACACATTGTTACTAAAAGTACACACTTCAGCGCCGGGTGACTGGTGGACCAGGTAAGTAACTGTTTACAGGGTAAAATAAGCATATAGGGGGGTACACTGGCATGCACTTGGCAAATTAACATACAAAAATAGATTTGGTATTCTTTTTTATTTTGCTTCCCCAGAAGCCAATGCTACAGTAATCCTGAGATCACCTGTGTATAAAACAATATTATACTTCTCACCAGCAGTATGCGACTGGCCAATGCAAGGGAGACCACAAACATGAATTTCATCACATTTTTCAAGGAGGCTCCCTGAACTGCTGTGCAATAGCAAAGTCCTTAACATTTTTACTACTGACACAAGAGTTTTAAAATGGTTTTAAAACCTATTTATATGCAGATATTTTGCACTGAAATTCTTTAAAAGGACAGTAAAGTCCAAATTAAAGTTCCTTGATCCAGACAGAGTATGCAATTTTAAACATCTTTCCAGTTTACTTCTATTATATCATTTGCTTTCTCCTCTTGGCATAGTTTGTTGAGACAATATCTAGGTAAACTCAAGAGAATGAATGCACTACTCTGAATTTGCTGGTGATCCCAAAAGCAATGTTTAAAGAAATAGTTTTAAATCTTTCTTTCATACATGAACCTTATCTAAACTCGATACCTAAGTCCCAGAACACGAAAACAACAATAAGGAAATTTATGCTTACCTGATAAATTGATTTCTTCTAAGATACGACGAGTCCACGGATTCCTTCTTTACTTGTGGGATATTATCCTCCTGCTAACAGGAAGTGGCACCACAGCAGAGCTGTCTATATAGCTCCTCCCTTGACTCCACCCCTCAGTCATTCGACCGAAGGTATAGGAAGAAAAAGGAGAAACTAAAAAGGTGCAGGAGGTGACTGAAGTTTTAAACAAAAAAATATAATCTGTCTTAAATTGACAGGGAGGGCCGTGGACTCGTCGTATCTTAGAAGAAATCAATTTATCAGGTAAGCATTAATTTCCTTTTCTTCTACAAAATACGACGAGTCCACGGATTCATCCTTTACTTGTGGGATACAATACCAAAGCTACAGGACACGGAGGAACGGGAGGGACAAGACAGATACCTAAACAGAAGGCACCACTGCTTGAAGAACTTTTCTCCCAAAAATAGCCTCAGAAGAAGCAAAGGTATCAAATTTGTAAAATTTGGAAAAGGTATGAAGGGAAGACCAAGTCGCAGCCTTACAAATCTGTTCAACAGAAGCATCGTTTTTAAAAGCCCATGTGGAAGCCACCGCTCTAGTAGAATGAGCTGTAATCTTTTCAGGAGGCTGCTGTCCAGCAGTCTCGTATGCCAAACGGATGATGCTTTTAAGCCAAAAAGAAAGAGGTAGCCGTAGTTTTTTTACCCCTACGCTTTCCAGAATAGACAATAAATAGAGAAGATGTTTGACGGAAATCCTTGGTTGCTTGTAAGTAAAACTTCAAGGCACGAACCACGTCCAAGTTATGTAACAGACGCTCCATAGAAGGAGGACTAGGACAAAGAGAAGGAACAACAATTTCCTGATTAATATTCTTATTTGTAACAACCTTAGGAAGGAATCCAGGTTTACTGCGTAAAACCACCTTATCAGAATGGAATATAAGATAAGGCAAGTCGCATTGTAACGCAGAAAGCTCAGAAACTCTTCGAGCAGAAGAGATAGCAACTAAAAACAGAACTTTCAAAGATAGAAGTTTAATATCTATGGAATGCATGGCTTCAAACGGAACCCCTTGAAGAACATTTAGAACTAAATTCAAACTCCATGGCGGAGCAACAGGTTTAAACACAGGCTTGATTCTAACTAAAGCCTGACAAAACAACTGAACGCCTGGAACATATGCCAGACGCTTGTGTAGTAAGATTGACAAAACAGAAATCTGTCCCTTTAAGGAACTAGCTGATAACCCCTTCTCCAATCCTTCTTGGAGAAAGAACAAAATCCTAGGAATCCTGATCTTACTCCATGAGTAGCCTTTGGATTCGCACCAATAAAGATATTTACGCCATATCTTATGGTAAATTTTCCTAGTGACAGGCTTTCGAGCCTGAATCAAGGTATCAATGACCGACTCAGAGAATCCCCACTTAGATAAAAGCAAGCGTTCAATCTCCAGGCAGTCAGCTGCAGAGAAACTAGATTTGGATGTTGGAACGGACCCTGAATGAGAAGGTCCTTTCTCAGTAGCAGTTTCCACGGTGGCAGAGATGACATTTCCACCAGATCTGCATACCAAGTCCTGCGTGGCCACGCAGGCGCTATCAAGATTACCGAAGCCCTCTCCTGTTTGATTCTGGCAATCAGACGAGGTAGGAGAGGAAAAGGAGGAAACACATAAGCCAGGTTGAATGACCAACGTACTGCTAGAGCATCTATCAGTACTGCTTGAGGATCCCTTGATCTGGACCCGTAACAAGGAAGCTTGGCATTCTGACGAGATGCCATCAGATCCAATTCCGGTGTGCCCCATTGATGAATCAATTGTGCAAACACCTCCGGATGGAGCTCCCACTCCCCCGGATGAAAAGTCTGACGACTTAGAAAATCCGCTTCCCAGTTCTCCACTCCTGGGATATATATTGCTGATAGATGGCAAGAGTGAGTCTCTGCCCATCGAATTATTTTGGAAACCTCTATCATCGCTAGAGAACTCTTTGTTCCCCCTTGATGATTGATATATGCTACAGTCGTGATATTGTCCGACTGGAATCTTATGAATTTGGCCGAAGCCAGCTGCGGCCACGCTTGAAGCGCGTTGAATATCGCTCTCAGTTCCAGAATATTTATTGGTAGTAGGGACTCCTCCCGAGTCCACACACCCTGAGCCTTCAGGGAATTCCAGACTGCACCCCAGCCCAAGAGGCTGGCGTCCGTCGTCACTATGACCCATGCTGACATTCCCTGGGACAGATGATCTTGTGACAACCACCAATGAAGAGAGTCTCTGGTCTCTAGATCCAGATTTATCCGCAGAGATAAATCCGCATAATCCCCATTCCATTGTCTGAGCATACACAGCTGCAGTGGTCTGAGATGTAGGCGAACAAACGGAACTATGTTTATTGCCGCTACCATTAACCCAATGACCTCCATACACTATGCCACTGATGGCCGAGGAATGGAATGAAGTGCTCGGCAAGCGGCTAAGATCTTTGATTTTCTGACCTCCTTCAGAAAAAAATTCATGTCTACCGAGTCTATCAGAGTTCCTAGGAATGGAACTCTTGTCAGAGGAACAAGTAAACTCTTTTTTATGTTCACCTTCCACCCGTGAGTTCTTAGAAAAGCCAACACGATGTCCATGTGAGATTTGGCTAGATGGTAAGTTGACGCCTGAATCAAAATATCGTCCAGATAGGGCGCCACTGCTATGCCCCGCGGCCTTAGAACCGCCAGAAGGGACCCTAGCACCTTTGTGAAAATTCTGGTAGCTGTGGCCAACCAGAAAGGAAGGGTCACAAACTGGTAATGTTTGTCCAGGAAGGCGAACCTGAGGAACTGGTGATGATCTTTGTGGATAGGAATGTGTAGATACGCATCCTTTAAATCCACGGTGGTCATATATTGACCCTCCTGGATCACTGGTAAAATTGTCCGAATGGTCTCTATCTTGAAGGATGGAACTCTGAGAAATTTGTTTAGAGTTTTGAGATCTAAAATCGGTCTGAAGGTTCCCTCTTTTTTGGGAACCACAAACAGATTGGAGTAAAACCCCTGCCCTTGTTCTAATTTTGGAACTGGGCAGATTACACCCATGGTATATAGGTCTTCTACACAGCGTAAGAACGCCTCTCTTTTTGTCTGGTTTACAGACAAACGTGAAAGATGAAATCTCCCTCTTGGGAGAAAATCCTTGAATTCTAAACGATATCCCTGGGTCACAATTTCTAATGCCCAGGAATCCTGAACATCTCTTGCCCAAGCCTGAGGGAAGAGAGAAAGTCTGCCCCCTACTAGATCCGGTCCCGGATCGGGGGCTGCCCCTTCATGCTGTCTTGGTAACAGCAGCAGGCTTCTTGGCCTGTTTACCTTTATTCCAGGTCTGGTTAGGTCTCCAGACTGACTTGGATTGTGCAAAGTTTCCCTCCTGCTTGGTGGCGGAGGAGGAAGTACAGGGACCACCTTTAAAGTTTCGAAAGGAACGAAAATTGTTCTGTTTGGACCTCATTT
Organism: Bombina bombina; assembly: GCF_027579735.1. Lineage (NCBI taxonomy): Eukaryota > Metazoa > Chordata > Amphibia > Anura > Bombinatoridae > Bombina > Bombina bombina. Next base: position 414,010,528 of record NC_069499.1, on the reverse strand, counting down.
TAAGCGTCTTGTCCTGAGGAAGGGCATGACCTTTACCTCCAGTAATGTCGGAAATGATCTCCTTTAGTTCAGGCCCGAATAGGGTCTTACCCTTAAAAGGAATAGCTAAAAGCTTAGATTTAGATGACACAGCAGACCAAGACTTAAGACATAACGCTCTACGCGCTAAAATGGCAAAGCCTGCATTCTTAGCCGCTAATTTAGCCATTTGGAAAGCGGCATCTGTAATAAAAGAATTAGCTAGCTTGAGAGCCTGAATTCTATCCAAAATGACATCTAATGGGGTCTCAACCTTTAGAGACTCCTCTAGAGCCTCAAACCAAAAAGCTGCTGCAGTAGTTACTGGAACAATGCATGCTATAGGTTGTAGAAGAAAACCCTGATGAATAAACAATTTCTTTAGAAGACCCTGTCCTCAATAGGTATAGTTGTACGCTTAGCCAGGGTAGAAATAGCTCCCTCCACCTTAGGGACCGTCTGCCATGAATTCCGAATGGTGTCAGATTTGGGAAACATTTTCTTAAAAGTAGGAGGGGGAGAGAACGGAATGTCTGGTCTATCCATACCTTAGTAACAATGTCCGAAATTCTTCTAGGGACTGGAAAAACATTAGTGTAAGTAGGGACCTCTAGATATTTATCCATTTTACACAATTTCTCTGGTGGGATGACAATAGGGTCACAATCATCCAGAGTCGCTAAAACCTCCCTGAGTAACAAGCGGAGGTGTTCAAGCTTAAACTTAAAGGCCGTCACATCTGAGTCTGTTTGAGGGAACATCTTTCCTGAATCTGAAAGCTCTCCCTCAGACAGCAATTCCCCCACCCCCAAATCAGAACACTGTGAGGGTACATCGGAGATGGCCAATAAAGCATCCGAGGTCTCAGCATTTACTCTAATACCGGACCTGCTGCGCTTACCCTGTAAACCTGGCAGTTTAGATAATACCTCTGTAAGGGTAGTAGACATAACTGCAGCCATATCTTGCAGGGTGAAAGAATTAGACGCACTAGAAGTACTAGGCGTCGCTTGGGCAGGCGTTAAAGGTTGTGACACTTGGGGAGAAGTAGATGGCATAACCTGATTCTCTTCTGACTGAGAATCATCCTGAGACATACTTTTATCAGCTAAAATATGTTCTTTGCAATGTAAGGCCCTTTCAGTACATGAGGGACACATTTGAAGTGGGGGTTCCACAATGGCTTTTAAACACAAAGAACACTGACTTTCTTCAATGTCAGACATGTTGAACAGACTAGTAATAACAGCACAAGTCGTTAACAACTTTGATTACATAGGAAAAACAATCAGCAAAAAAACGAGTACTGCGCCTTTAAGAATAAAAAGAGTACACTGTTTTTTCAAAATTGCTAAAACGTTATGCACAATGATTAATTTCGATTATGTGTGAACCTAATGTGCAATCTGATATTGCACCACAAGTAAACAGGAGAGTTAACCTTTTAATTCAAGTGTTTAGCCCACAAAAAGAGTTATGCAGAGAAAAATTGTTAAACTGCCCCTGCACCTCGAAAACGATCCGGTCTCACTCCGAAAAACAGCCTCACAGTCTGGTCCCGACCGGAGCTCATGGCTGCTGTTCTCTCCAAGCTCTAACTGCGCACTGAGGCGCAAAATTAGGCCCGACCCATCATCCTCAATGTGCAAATAACTTAAGCAACCGCATGGGAAGCGGTTTTAAGAAAAATGGCCATGAATAAATGTTATCTAACAAACATATATGCCATGTGGACCGCTCAGTATCACAAAATGTCAGCCCTGATAAGTCTCATATTTAATAAAGTAAGCGTTTCTAGGCTGCCCCAGTGTCTTCAACCATATAGCCCATAAGTGTCCCCTGTTGAAATCTCTCACAAGGATAATTATACACAGGTTTACAGTACCATCCAAACCAGGACTACTGCTTACCCCTTCCCAACCTGGGAAATATGTCAGCCCATTCTGATCTACAACAGTCTTCTCAGGCTGATAAGTCTCATATTTAATAAAGTAAGCGTTTCTAGGCTGCCCCAGTGTCTTCAACCATATAGCCCATAAGTGTCCCCTGTTGAAATCTCTCACAAGGATAATTATACACAGGTTTACAGTACCATCCAAACCAGGACTACTGCTTACCCCTTCCCAACCTGGGAAATATGTCAGCCCATTCTGATCTACAACAGTCTTCTCAGAATATAAATGACTGCACATACTTTAATGCTGCTTGCAGTAAGAAACGTTCCCCGCACTGAAGATTTCTCTTGTACTCCTCAGCAAATTTTGTGGGAACCAATATGGATCTCAGTTACAACTTCCAAGATCATCAAACTCAAGGCAGAATTCTTATTCTATGTCCTGCCTGAGGAAAAAATAGTACTCTCCGGTACCATTTAAAATAAAAAATTCTTGATTGAAGAAACTAAAAACTATCATTTTATCACCACCTAACGTTACACTTCCTATTACTAGCATAGGCAAAGAGAATGACTGGGGGTGAAGTCAAGGGAGGAGCTATATAGACAGCTCTGCTGTGGTGCTCTTTGCCACTTCCTGTTAGCAGGTGGATAATATCCCACAAGTAAAGGACGAATCCGTGGACTTGTCGTATCTTGTAGAAGAAATAAGTATTTTCACTCTAAAACTAAAGTCGCAGGTATAAAAATAACAACCGCATGTGGTCAACTTAAACATAGATCCAAAATTGGCAGAATTACACATTTTATGGCAAAAAATGCTTGTCAAAGCAAAACATTGAAGTGTAAAAAAGAAGGGACAAAGCTAATTTCAGCTTCTAAATGGAAAGTTGAAAGCTAAACTCTTCCAACCAAATATGCAGAATGCATATTTCCAAATTTACATTAGTATATAGATGGAAAAATACTGGGATACTGAACCCAATTTTTTTGTTTTCATGATTTAGATAGAGCATAACATTTTAGGCAACTTTCTAATTTACTCCTATTATCAATCTGTCTTCGTTCTCTTTCTACCTTTATTTGAAAAAGAAGGCATCTAAGCTAAGGAGCCAGACAATTTTTGGTTCAGTAATGGACAGCATTTGTTTATTGGAGGTTGTGAACCAAAAATGGTCCGGCTTCTAAACTTACATTCTTACTTTTCAAATAAAGATAGCAAGAGAATGAAGAAAAATTGATAATAGGAGTAAATTAGAAAATTGCATGCTCTATCTGAATCATGAAAGAAAAAATTTGGGTTCAGTGTCCCTTTAAACTCTGGCATAAGGTACCCTTTTGCCATAAAAAATACATAAAATTAACCTAATCACTTTACTTCTAAAGGAACATGAAACCCATATTTTTTTGTTCATGATTCAGATGGAGATTACAATTTTAAAAAAAGTTTCCAGTTAAATTCTATTAAAAAATGAATTCTTATGTTATTCTTTGTTGAAGAGATATCTAGATAGGTAGCGTGAACATATCGGGAGCACTACATAACCGGAACAATGATATACATTAGCAAGAGCACTAGATGGCAGTACTTTTCCTAACTACTGCCATATAGTGTTGCAGTCATGTGTACACTCCTGAGCTTACATTCCTGCTTTTCAACAAAGGATGGCAAGAAAACAAAGACAATTTGATAATTGAAGTAAATAGGAAAGTTCTTTAAAATTGTATGTTCTATATAAATCATGAAATAAAAATGTTAGCTTTATGTCCCTTTAATACATAGGATACCAGTGTTTAATGTTACTCAACCCAAGAACATTTATATGTAAACCATAAAATCTCCCACTTATGTTTCATGAGTTCTGATCCTCTCTTTAGCAATTCTAATATAGGATTATTAAAAGCAAATATATTAAATGCCCCGAGTGAGATTTCAACCGGTTATCAAAAATGTAACAGCAAACTATTCTATGCCCTGAGCTATCTAGACTCAGATTCATTCTGTTACATCGCACAGAGCAGCAGACCGCACATCGGAAAACACCTTAAAAGGTGTTCACAAGAATATTCACTATGTAAATCATTCTCACTCTATGTCCGCGTGTCTGTACACTTACATCCTTCAACACCTTATTTTTAGGGAAATCATGTTTAAAGGGATAGAAAGTCAAATTAATCTTGCATGATTCAGAGAGCATGTCCTTTTAAGACATTTGTTTGTATTTTCAAATTGACTTTGTTCTCTTGGTATTCATTATTGAAAAATAATATGTAAATATGCTTCACTAGTGTGAGCTAGCTGGTGATTGGTGTCTGCAAACTTTTGTATCTTGTGATTGGCTGACTAGATGTGTTCAGCTAACTACCAGTACAGCATTGCTGCTGCTTCAGCAACGTATACCAAGAGAATGAAACAAATTTAGTAATAGAAGTAAATTTTTAAACAAAAAAAACGGGTTTCATGTCCCTTTAAGGGCTTGATATATCAATGGCAGCAGGACATCATAGTGTTTTGAAAGTTAACCAATCTATTCTAACAGTGTGACGTGTGAGGCCTGGGGTTCACCTGGTTTACCTACTGCTAAACTGTCCAGACTTGTTTTAAAGCAAGCATGCCTATACAATGAAATACTCGTTATCAAGCAAGCATGCCTATACAATGAAATACTCGTTATCAAGCAAGCATGCATATACCATGAAATACTCGTTATCAAGCAAGCATGCATATACCATGAAATACTCGTTATCAAGCAAGCATGCCTATACAATGAAATACTCGTTTTAAAGCAAGCATGCCTATACAATGAAGTACTCGTTATCAAGCAAGCATGCCTATACAATGAAGTACTCGTTTTAAAGCAAGCATGCCTATACAATGAAGTACTCGTTTTAAAGCAAGCATGCCTATACAATGAAGTACTTGTTTTAAAGCAAGCATGCCTATACAATGAAGTACTTGTTTTAAAGCAAGCATGCCTATACAATGAAGTACTCGTTTTAAAGCAAGCATGCCTATACAATGAAGTACTCATTTTAAAGCAAGCATGCCTATACAATGAAGTACTTGTTTTAAAGCAAGCATGCCTATACAATGAAGTACTCGTTTTAAAGCAAGCATGCCTATACAATGAAGTACTCGTTTTAAAGCAAGCATGCCTATACAATGAAGTACTCGTTTTAAAGCAAGCATGCCTATACAATGAAGTACTCGTTTTAAAGCAAGCATGCCTATACAATGAAGTACTCGTTTTAAAGCAAGCATGCCTATACAATGAAGTACTCTTTTTAAAGCAAGCATGCCTATACAATGAAGTACTCGTTTTAAAGCAAGCATGCCTATACAATGAAGTACTCGTTTTAAAGCAAGCATGCCTATACAATGAAGTACTCGTTTTAAAGCAAGCATGCCTATACAATGAAGTACTCGTTTCAAAGCAAGCATGCCTATACAATGAAGTACTCGTTTTAAAGCAAGCATGCCTATACAATGAAGTACTCTTTTTAAAGCAAGCATGCCTATACAATGAAGTACTCGTTTTAAAGCAAGCATGCCTATACAATGAAGTACTCGTTTTAAAGCAAGCATGCCTATACAATGAAGTACTCGTTTTAAAGCAAGCATGCCTATACAATGAAAAATGAAAATATTTTGGATCTTGCTTTTATATTTATAATGCATTTGTCAAACCCTGATGCATAAAAAAAAAAAAAACACAACATGATTTATGCTTGCCTGATACATTGATTTCTTTTATGGTGGTGAAAATCCTTAATCCATTACTCCAGGGAATTACCCTACTAGGAGGAGGAAAAGCTTCCTAAACCGCAAGAGCCCTATAAAAACCCTCCCACCTCACACATACCTCAGTCTAACATATAGCCAAGCAAAGTGAGGTAATAAAAAGGAATAAGAGCCATAAAAGGAGCATGAAAAAAAGTGTGCTAAAGAAAAAAATAAAAAAAACATGGAGTGGGGTCTCGTGGACTTTCACCACCATGAAAGAAATTAATTTATCAGATAAGCATAAATAGCGTTTTCTTTCAAACAGGTTTTGAGAGGCCACGATCCATTACTTCTGGGAACTAAGCTTGAGCTTCTGCAGGATTCCTTGTAACAGAGAAAACCTTCCCTCTGGGAGGCCTTGTTCTGAGTCCTATTCAATATCCCTGAGAAACTATATTCAGAACCAAGGGAATAGGAACAGACTGACACTAAGGGCTCCATGTACTAAGCCGTCAATTCATCCGTCATTGTAGACGCGGATAAACTCGCCGTTACTCGCCGCGGGCGAAATGGTGTCCGCTGTCGCTATGTACTAATATTCCCCCAATAAATAGACAAGTCTAGCCCGCCGCGAGCAGTTGCGGATTGTTGATAAATTTGACGCCTCGCTCGCCGCGACTAAGCTGATGTACTTAACTTTCAGTTGAATTGTCTGGCCAATTATTAACACGTGACATGCAAGGTGTCACGAACATCATAGTAGTCACGGGAATAGAATTTTGCTCCTATAAAAGTTCAACTTATCTAAACAACTTTATTATTGTTCAAAATTTTTTGAAGAGTGATAACAGAGCGTTATTTTTGTAATATTTATTTACAATTTGGATATGGCTTCATCTAGATCTGATAATATATAAATATTAATATAAAAATAATTATAAAGATTGACAACTATACAATACAAATTTAAAATATAGATTACTCTTTAATTACAGTCCACAAATTGGGCGCAATTTATGTACATGGAAATGAGAGACAAATTAGACGCCAGTTATGCTGTAAGTACAATGCTGATATTACTGCCTTTTATATATGTCTAGACTGGCGTCTAGATTGACTTTCCTATTGTTTTGTACCTTGCCCGCCACCTAAAAGGTGGCGAGGCAAAAATAACGAGGTGGGAGCGGAAATTGTAGCGAGCGGACAAATAGATTTTTTAGTACATTCGTTTTTGGCGAGTTGGTGGTCAAATGTGTCTAATTACAGTGAAAAATGGAGCGGTAGCGAGGTTTGGCGGATAAGTACGCTCGCAATTTTAAAGATGCGAGTTTTAACATAATTGACGGCTTTGTACATATCAGTTTGCGAATTTTGACGCGAGATTTGTTGCGGGTAGCTCGCTGACTGCTTAGTACATGGAGCCCTAAGTCTCCTGAAAGAGGCTTAACCTGCCCCTACCAGAACTTTTAAATGAGATGCCGCACCTTCACACAGTTTTGGTAGTAAGGATAGATTTCTTACCCTGCTTTGACTTGTTACAGTTAGCATTAGGTCTCACGACTGAGTCAGAAGTGCCTTGCTACTAGGGAGCAGAGATGTCAACCTTTTATTCCATATAATGAAAATGATTGGAAGCATCACAGATAAAAGAATTGGCAATTTTGGAGTAAACCCAAAAGATTTGCACTAGCAGATTCATCAGAACACTGTTATAAAAGAATAGACAACCAGTAGGTTGAGGCAGAAGCCACATCAGCAATAGAAATAGCTGACCTGTCCAACGTTCCCTCTAAGGTGTGGTGAGCACACCATTTTCAGAGGGAGCGCACAGAAGTCACACATAGTGGGGGGGGGGAGGAGTTTGATATGTGTTGTTGGGTTTTTTATTTATTTAAAAAAAAAATTCCTGCGTTGATGGCCAAGCAGCAAAATGCTGGAGTGTTTTCCGCTTCCCAGCTTCTGTTAGGCCATGAAAGCCAGGTAAGTTGTAAAGAACAGGAAGGGATAGATCCACAGACTGTATAAAGTCTCTGGGATCTGGCAAATGTGTGAAAAGTGAGGGCTCAAGATGTTCTGTGGCTGCTTCATTTAACCCTCCACTAATCCAAAATTCACCTCATTAATCCCCAACACCTTCTCACTGTCAGTGGGAGGCAATAAGAACAACATAGTGGTCTCACAGGTCAACACTCACACCTTTGATTAGATTGCCGTTAATTCTCAACATTCTGTAGTTTAGGTTGTGAGGGGAACTGTCAGATGAGGGGTATTGCCCTGAGTAGCTATATTGAAACATTCCTTTTTTTTTTTTTTCAAACTTCTTCTCTATTTGTTGTAAGTATAAGGGCAGTAGATCTTCCAAAATGTTTTGTATGTGCTCCATAGTAATGATTATTTTTGACATCAGGCATTGCAACTGCAGATCAATACACCCTTTTCAATATTTACACAGTCACAGATCAATATCTTAAAGGGACAGTCTACTCCAAAATTGATACAGTTTAAAAAGATAAATAATCCCTTTATTACCCATTCTCCAGTTTTGCATAATCAACATGGTTATATTAATATACTTTTTACCTCTGTAATGATCTTGTATCTATCTAGGCATCTTCTGACAGCCCCCTTATTATATGACTATTATCTATTGACTTGCATTTTAGCCAATTAGTGCTGTGTCCTACACAACTCCATGGGAGTGAGCACAATTCTATCTATATGGCACACATGAATTAGCAGTTGCTTGTGAAAAGTTAATAAAAAAGTCTGCAGTGGCTTAGAAACAGGCAGAAATTTAGAGGTTTAACTGTTATAAAAGTATATTACTATAACAATGTTGGTTGTGCAAAGCTGGGTAATGGGTAGTGAAGGTGTTGTCTATCTTTTTAACCCTTTGAGTGCTAAGCAGTTTCCCACCTGGGTGCTATGGTTTTTTTAAAGTTTTTTTCTATTTTATGCTTTTAAAAATATATTTTTTTTAACTTTATTTAGATTTCAGATCCCCAAGACTTACACTGTTGGAAAGGTTAGGTGATTACCTTTCCAACGGTGGGTCTTGGGTGTCTGTAGCTGCTTAGATGCCTGAGATACAGGCTTCTAAGCAGCATGCCCCCTGCTCCTATATTAAACATTGTTAATGTTAAATAAAGTTGCGCGGTGATGTCATCACGTTATTGCGCATGACGTCACCGCTCGTAACGTGAAGCCCCGGCGATGCCTGTCATTATGCAGGCCCGATCGCCGGGTAGGAGCCGGTGGGAGCCCCCAGATCTCCCTCAAAGTGGGAGAGTGCTAGTGACGGCTCTGAGCCATCATTAGCACCTGACAGACAATTTGTGACGGCTCAGAGCCGTCATTAGCACTCAAGGGGTTAAACAATAACAATTTTGGTGTAGACTATCCCTTTAAAACTGTCTGGTATTGTCAGATAATACAAGTTATACTAGTTTAATATGTGATATTATAAAACCAAAAGCCAAAAAAGTATATAAATACCGACTTAACCCCTGCTGTGCAAAGTGTGCCAAAAACCAACCAAAAACCTAACACTTATAACAAGAATAAAGTGTGCATACATTTTTATCACTTGGCCAAAAATTGCAGAGGGAACATTGCTTCTGTCCTCTGTCTCTGTGGGGTAAATTGTAGGTTCCACCAGCATGAACCTGTCATGCACAAAGACACAGAGCCAGTCAAGGGCGACATTCAAGGTGGGGCAAAAACATGACTCTACCTTCACACGTATTGCACAATTGTACATAAGCATTTGTTGGATACAGGCAGGCTTAGTAAGAGGGTGGCAAGGCTAATGGGTTGATATGTTAGTAATTTTACTATTGGAGGGGAGGACGTCAATTCATCCTCATACCCATTCTGTCTGGAGCTGGCCCTGTCTACTTGTAAAAAAGTAAATTTATGCTTACCTGATAAATTAATTTCTTCTACGATACGACGAGTCCACGGATTTCATCCTTACTTGTGGGATATTAACCTCCTGCTAACAGGAAGTGGCAAAGAGCACCACAGCAGAGCTGTATATATAGCTCCTCCCTTCCCTCCACCCTTAGTCATTCGACCGAAGGTTTAGGAAGAGAAAGGAAAAGCTAAAAGGTGCAGAGGTGACTGAAGTTATAAAATAGAAAAAAATCTAAATCTAAATGTGTCTGACAAAATGACAGGGAGGGCCGTGGACTTGTCGTTTCGTAGAAGAAATTAATTTATCAGGTAAGCATAAATTTACTTTTCTTCTACAAGATACGAGTCCACGGATTTCATCCTTACTTGTGGGATACAATACCAAAAGCTACAGGACACGGATGAAACGGGAGGGACAAGACAGAGACCTAAACGGAAGGCACCCCTACTTGAAGAACTTTCCTCCCAAAAACAGCCTCAGAAGAAGCAAAAGTATCAAATTTGTAAAATTTGGAAAAAGTATGAAGAGACGACCAAGTCGCAGCCTTGCAAAACTTTTCAACAGAAGCATCGTTTTTAAAAGCCCATGTGGAAGCCACAGCCCTAGTAGAATGAGCCGTAATTCTTTCAGGAGGCTGCTGTCCAGCAGTCTCATATGCCAGGCGGATGATACTTCTCAGCCAAAAAGAAAGAGAGGTAGCCGTAGCTTTCTGACCCCTACGCTTTCCAGAATAAACCATGGATAATGAAGATGATTGACGGAAATCCTTAGTCGCCTGCAAGTAAAACTTCAAGGCACGGACCACGTCCAGGTTATGTAACAGACGCTCCTTTTTAGAAGGATTAGGACACAAGGAAGGAACAACAATTTCCTGATTAATATTCTTATTTGAAACAACCTTAGGAAGGAATCCAGGTTTGATACGCAAAACCACCTTATCAGAATGAAAGATAAGATAAGGCGAATCACACTGCAACGCTGAAAGCTCAAACTCTACGAGCAGAAGAAATAGCAACTAAAAACAAAACTTTCCAAGATAACAATATCTATGGAATGCATGGGTTCAAACGGAACCCCTTGAAGAACTCTAATAACTAAATTCAAACTCCAAGGTGGAGTAATTGGTCTAAATACAGGCTTAATTCTGGTTAGAGCCTGACAAAAAGACTGAACATCTGGAACATCTGCCAAACGTTGTGTAGCAAAATTGACAAAGCAGAAATCTGTCCCTTTAAGGAACTCGCTGATAATCCTTTCTCCAATCCTTCTTGGAGAAAAGACAAAATCCTGGGAATCCTAACTTTACTCCAAGATTATCCCTTGGATTCACACCAAAAATTATATTTATGCCATATCTTATGATAGATCTTTCTAGTAACAGGCTTACGTGCCCTGCTTAGATAAAATCAAGCGTTCAATCTCCAAGCAGTCAGCTGCAGAGAATTTAGCTTTGGATGTTGGAAAGGTCCTTGAATGAGAAGGTCCTGTCTCAATGGAAGTTTCCACGGTGGCAGATAGGACATGTCCACTAGATCCGCAAACCAAGTCCTGTGTGGCCACGCAGGCGCGATTAGAATTACTGAAGCTCTCTCCTGTTTGATCTGAGCAATCACGCGTGGAAGGAGAGGAAATGGTGGAAACGCATAAGCTAGGCTGAACGACCAAGGCACTGCCAAGGCATCTATCAGTTCGGCCAGAGGATCCCTCGACCTGGATCCGTATCTTGGAAGCTTGGCATTCTGTCGAGATCCCATCAGATCCAATTCCGGTTTGCCCCATCGGAGAATCAGTGAGGCAAACACCTCCGGGTGGAGTTCCCACTCCCCTGGATGAAAAGTCTGTTGACTTAGAAAATCCGCTTCCCAGTTCTCTACTCCTGGGATGTAGATTGCCGACAGATAACAAGAATGGGCCTCCGCCCATCGAATTATCTTGGATACTTCTATCATCGCCAAGGAACTCCTCGTTCCCCCCCTGATGATTGATATAAGCCACAGTCGTGATAATGTCCGACTGGAATCTGATGAATTTGGCCGAAGCCAACTGAGGCCATGCCTGAAGCGCATTGAAGATTGCTCTCAATTCCAGAATATTGATTGGAAGTAGAGACTCCCCTGAAGGCTCAGGGTGTATGGACTCAAGTGAATTCCAGACTGCACCCCAGCCCAGTAGGCTGGCGTCCGTTGTCACTATCACCCACGAGGGTCTGCGGAAACACGTCCCCTGGGACAGATGATCCGGCGACAACCACCAAAGAAGAGTCTCTGGTCTCTTGATCCAGATTTATCTGAGGAGATAAATTTGCATAGTCCCCATTCCACTGTCCGAGCATGCACAGCTGCAGTGGTCTGAGATGAAAACGAGCAAACGGAACGATGTCCATTGCCGCTACCATTAATCCAATTACCTCCATACACTGAGCCACTGATGGCCGAGGATTGGACTGAAGGACTCGACAAGTATTTAGAATTTTTGATTTTCTGATCTCAGTCAGAAATATCTTCATGTCTACAGAGTCTATCAGAGTTCCCAAGAAGGGAACCCTTGTCCGTGGAACTAGTGAACTCTTTTCTAGGTTCTCAGAAAAGACAGCACTGTGTCTGTATGAGATTTCATCAGATAAGTCGATGCCTGAACCAAAATATTGTCCAGATAAGGCACCACTGCTATGCCCCGTGGTCTGAGAACCGCCAGAAGGGACCCTAGAACCTTTGTGAAGATCCTGGGTGCTGTGGCCAACCCGAAGGAAAGAGCCACGAATTGAAAATGTTTGTCCAGGAAGGCAAACCTTAGGTACTGATGATGATCCTTGTGAATAGGAATATGAAGGTATGTATCCTTCAGATCCACGGTAGTCATATATTGACCCTCCTGGAACGCCTCTCTTTTTATCTGGACTACAGGCAATAGTGAAAGAAGAAATCTCCCTCTTGGGAGAAAATCCTTGAATTCCAGTTGATACCCGTGAGTCACGACTTCCAGTGCCCAGGGGTCCTGAACATCTCTTGCCCAAGCCTGGGCAAAGAAAGAAAGCCTGCCCCCTACTAGATCTGGTCCCGGATCGGGGCCGCCCCTTCATGCTGTCTTTGTAGCAGCAGTGGGCTTCTTGGGTTGTTTACCTTTGTTCCAAGCCTGGTCTTCCCTTCCTGTTTTGTGGAGGAAGAGGAAGCAGAGGGTACTCCTTTAAAATTTCGAAAGCAACGAAAATTATTTTGTTTACCCCTCATCTTAACAGACTTATCCTGAGGTAGGGCGTGACCTTTACCTCCAGTAATGTCAGAAATTATTTCCTTCAACTCAGGCCCGAATAGGGTCTTACCCTTGAAAGGAATAGCTAAGAGCTTAGATTTTGATGACACATCAGCAGACCATGAATTTAACCATAACACTCTATGCGCTAAAATGGCAAATCCTGCATTTTTCGCCGCCAGTTTAGCAATTTGAAAGGCGGCATCTGTAATAAAAGAATTAGCTAGCTTGAGAGCCTTAATTCTATCCAAAATGTCATCTAAAGGGGTCTCAACCTTCAGAGACTCTTCTAGAGCATCAAACCAAAAAGTTGCTGCTCTAACTTCTTATCCATAGGGTCCTTGAAAGAGCAACTGTCTTCAATAGGTATAGTTGTACGCTTCGCCAGAGTAGAAATAGCTCCCTCCACCTCAGGGACCAACTGCCAAGAGTCCCGAATGGTGTCTGATATGGGATACATTTTCTTGAAATTAGGAGGAGGAGAGAACAGTATACCCGGTCCGTCCTATTCCTTTTTTATAATTTCCGAAATTCTTTTAGGAACCGGAAAAACATCAGTGTAAGTAGGTACCTCTAGATATTGGTCCATTTTACACAATTTATCTGGAGGAATTACAATATGGTCACAATCATCCAGAGTCGCTAAAACCTCTCGACCCCCAACTCAGAGCCCTGTGAGGGTACATCGGAAATAGGCAATAAAGCATCAGAGGATTCAGTATTCAGATTAATACCTGACCTACTGCGTTTACCCTGTAACACTGGTAACTTAGATAATACCTCTGTAAAGGTAGCTGACATAGCCATATCCTGCAGAGTAAAAGAGTTAGACGCACTTGAGGTACTTGGCGTCACTTGTGTCTGCGTTAAAGGTTGTGACACTTGGGGAGAATTGGATGGCATATCCTAATTCTCTTCAGATTGAGAATCATCCTTAGGCACACTTTCTTTACTTAAAATATGCTTTTTACATTGTAAGGCCCTTTCAGTACAAGAGGTACACAAAGTAAGAGGGGGTTCCACAATGGCTTCTAAACACATAGAACAATTGGTTTCCTCAATGTCAGACATGTTGAACAGACTAGAAATAACCACAATAGTCGTAAATCACCTAATTTATTGATTTAAACAACTTTTAGAAAAATGTGTACTGCGCCTTTAAGAAATAAAATGCGCACAATTTTTTCTCAAACTGTCTAAAACGCTAAAAAAGCTACACAATTAAATATAATGATTCAATTGGCCCAAAAATTATTGCACCCTAAAAGAAAAATGTGAATTTCCCTCTAAGAGACATTTTAACCAAAAAAAATATATCTTAACAGAAAAAAATGACCCCTGCACCACGCCACAGCTCTGCTGTGGCGCCTACCTACCCCAAGGGTACTGCAAAATGACTGGACAACGATCCGGTGAACAGAACACAAGTTTAGGCCCCACCGGAGCTAATGTCTGCTGCCTTCTCAGTCAGAGTAAACTGCATGTCTGAGCGCGTGAAATAGGCCCCGCCCATCATGGACATCGTCCTCACAGTCTGTTTAAACGCATGGGAAGCGGTTTGAAAATAAGCAGCCCTACTGACTTTTGTTTTAATAAAATATAAAATGTCAAGCTGACTCTCCCAGTGTCCAGCCCCATACAGTGTCAAAGTAATATGTATAAACATAGGATTTTCAGTAACACCCTCAGTGTACAGGTCTACTGCTTATCCCTTCCCTTGCAGGGAAAAAATGTCAGCCAGCTCTGATATACCAAGTCTCCTCAGAATAAAAGACTGAACATACCTCAATGCTGCTTGTAGCATGACACCGTTCACCACACTGAAGATTTCACTTGCACTACCTTCAGAAGCTCTGTGGGAACCAACATGGATCTTAATTACATCTGCTAAGATCATCAACCTCAGGGCAGAAATCTTCTTCATTCCATATCTCCCTGAGGAAAATAGTACTCACCGGTACCATTTTAAAAAAAACTTCTTGATTGAAGAATCTAAAACTAACACCTCACTTTACCTCTTCCTATTACTAACACAGGCAAAGAGAATGACTGGGGGTGGGGGGAAGGGAGGAGCTATATATATATATATATATATATATATATATATATATATACATACAGCTCTGCTGTGGTGCTCTTTGCCACTTCCTGTTAGCAGGAGGTTAATATCCAACAAGTAAGGATGAAATCCGTGGACTCGTATCTTGTAGAAGAAAGGCCCTTCTAATTTTCTATTTTTAAAAGAAGTACAGTCTTCTAAAGGAATAGTAGTACATTTAGCCAGAGTGGAAATGGCCCCATCCACCTTGGGAAAAGTTTCCCACAAATCAACATTAGCAGCGGGTAAAAGACAAGTTCCTGCAACCAATTATGGAAGGTTTATGAAAAATGAATTACAATCGATACCCCAGATACATCCCTCTGACTGTACTTTGAGGGGAGACGGGGCCTCAAAAACTGAAAACCCCTCTCTCTGAAGAATCAAATGCACATCTTCAGTCATCAACCACCTCCAGAGGAGGCAAAGTAAAGACTGAGGTATCTGTGGAGTTTTATAGGGCTCTTGGGATTTGGAAATATTTGCCTCCTCCAAGTGGTAGATAAGAGTAATTCTCAGGAGTAATGGATTGTGAACTCTCACCTACTGTATGAAAGAACAGTCTGTATTAGATACAAATCCATTGCTAAAACTGTAACAATACATAAAATGTAATTATTTCTAAATAATTTTTTTCTGCTTTTGTTGTTTCTAGCCATTTAAAATTAGTTGTATGTTTCCCTTCTCTGATAGTTCAACAGCAGCTATATTAAAGTGATGGTCAAGTATGACTAACTACATCTTGCGATCAGAATGTAACTACCAAAATAATGTGACTTTCATTCATCATTTCGCCATTTAAATTCTATTTTGTGCGCTATCTTATATTATTTTGATACCTTCCTAATATCCATCCTCCTCCCGTCGATCGTCCGCCATTGTTTTTACTTCTGTCACGTGTTTTTATTATCCAATTACAGTACAGGCCACTCGGGGAATCATCTCTAAGTAAAAACACTCTTATTCATTTCTGCGCATGCCCTAGCTCCGTAATCGCATCCTAATCTCTGTCTCAACGCGATTTTTGCGCATGAACATTTTCAAGCTATTGAATACAGATTTCTAACGCATGCGTGTACAGCTTAATGAAGTCTGTAATGCCAGGGCAGTGACGTGGGGAGGAAGCAAATTCAAGGAAGTTATTCATGGGGAGGAGCAATGATAGTACCGAGTAAGAACATAAAATAAGTATTTATATATTTAGAAATAACATTAGGTACAGTTTATATATGCGATTTACCTTAAAAATACATGTGGATTGGAATTGTAATGAGTAATAGTGTAAAATTGACCATCACTTTAAAAGAAGATGCTACTGTTGACTGTTTAGCAGGAAGATTTACTTATGCAAAAGAAAATATATGAGTAGGATCAATTATTAATTTGTGTATACAGCAGCACAAAACACACTTGTTTAATCACCTCATAAAGCACAACAGATGTGAGGTTTCTATTATTTACATATAACTGAATTTTCAGTAAATATAAAGGAACTGTAGTTAGACTAAATATTTCCTACTGGATATGAATTTGGTTAGTCATTTCCTCAACCAATATGATTTTCTTAATTAGATATTGTGTTAATGTAAAGAACATAATCTCTGATCCTACAGAGTATTTTTATTTGCTAGATATGTAAACACAATTCTGCTTGAAAAACAAATACAAAGAGGACATTTTGGTGTGTTCATTTACACTAGTAAAATTAGTTCTGTACAGTAAATACTTATTATATTACTTATAAAGTAACTATAAGACTACTATACTATAAAATAAACTATGACATTTCAAACCATTACCTAGCAATAAGATAAGCACTTTTTATCCTTAAAGGGACACAAAATCCAAAAATTTTCTCATTCATGAGTCATATTATAGAACATAAAATGTTAACATTTCCAATGTACTTCGATAATTTAATTTGCTTTGTTCTTTCAGTATCCTTTGTTGAAGGAGCAGCAATGCACAACTGGGAACATCAGGTGAGCCAATGACAACAGGCATATATGTATAGCAACCAATTAGCTGCTTGCTCCCAGTGGTGCACAGCTCCCCTTGAGCATACCCAGGTATGATTTTAACAAAAGGATACCAAGAGTACAAAGTCAATTAGATAATAGAAGTAAATTGGAAAGTTGTTTAAAATTGCATACTCCATATGAATCATGAAAGAAAAAGTATGAATTCCATGTCCCTTTACTACAAACTAGTTTGAAAATAAGAACATATAATGTTCATTAAAAGGACAGTCTACTCCAGATTTGTTATTGTTTAATACAATATATAATCTCTTTATTACCCATTCCCAGTTTTGCATAACCAACATGGTTATATTAATATACTTTTTACCTCTGTGATCACCTTGTATATAAGCCTCTGCAGACCGCCCCCTTATTTCAGTTCTTTTGACAGACTTGCATTTTAGCCAATCAGTGCAGACTCATACATAACTCCACAGGAGTGAACACAATGTTATCTAATATGGCGCTGCCTATCTGTGAAAAGATTTCAACATTTACTGAGATAAGGGGCGGCGCCTTCAAGGGCTTAGAAATTAGCATATGAGCCTACCTTGGTTTAGCTTTCAACAAATACCAAGAGAACAAAGCAACATGATGCGGGATGGCAGACAAAGCCTTCTGAATAGAATCAGAAATATATTATTTTAAATTTACAGGTATATATTGTGCATTAGATGTTGAGGGGACAGCAACAGGTAATTAACTACTACTGATGGATACAATCTCTGCATGTAAAAGTTTATCATGACAATTATTACAAACCACAGCAGGAATTATAACATCCACAAGTTTACAACCAATGCACTTAGCTTTGGTAGAACTGTTATCAGGCAGCAGGGTTCCAACAGTGATTTCTGAGACAGGATCAGATTGAGAAATCTTGCAAATGTAAGAGAAAAAACATATAAAGCAAAATTATCAATTTCCTTATATGGCAGTTTCAAAAATGGGAAAAACAGCATAGCCCTCTGATAGAAAAAAAGGCAAGAGGCATATAGGAATGGGGTCATAAATAATGAAAATATTTGGCGCCAAGTATGACGCACAACAGAAAAATATTTTTTGGCGCCAAAAACGACACACTCGCATCATAGATGACGCAACCTTGTGAAGGACTTGGCGTCGACTAAATGCAGGAAATTATGAATTTGCGTTAACGAACGTAACTTCTCGCCAAAAAAATCTCGCGCCAAGAATGACGCAATAAACTTTGGCATTTTGCGCCCTCGCGAGCCTAATTCTGTCCGAGAATTTAAAAGACAGTCAATTTGAAAAAGAGACTATACCCCAGGTAAGAAATACATTTTTCATAAAAAAGCATTTCCCAGAAATGAAACTGACAGTCTGCAAAAGGAAATATACTGAAAACCTAAATCATGGCAAATATAAGTACAATACATATATTTATAATTTTATATAAATACATAAAGTGCCAAACCATAGCTGAGAGTGTCTTAAGTAAAGAAAACATACTTACCAAAAGACACCCATCCACATATAGCACATAGCCAAACCAGTACTGAAACTGTTATCAGTAGAGGTAATGGAATATGAGAGTATATAGTCGATCTGAAAAGGGAGGTAGGAGATGAATCTTTAAGACCGATAACAGAGAACCTATGAAATAGATCCCCGTGAGGAAAACCATTGCATTCAATAGGTGATACTCCCTTCACATCCCTCTGACATTCACTGTACTCAGAGGAATCGGGCTTCAAAATGCTGAGAAGCGCATATCATCGTAGAAATTTTAGCACAAACTTACTTCACCACCTCCGTAGGAGGCAAAGTTTGTAAAAACTGAATTGTGGGTGTGGTGAGGGGTGTATTTATAGGCATTTTGAGGTTTGGGAAACTTTGCCCCTCCTGGTAGGATTGTATATCCCATACGTCACTAGCTCATGGACTCTTGCCAATGACATGAAAGAAATGTCAACATTTACTGAGATAAGGGGCGGCCTTCAAGGGCTTAGAAATTAGCATATGAGCCTACCTTGATTTATCTTTCAACAATTACCAAGAGAACAAAGCAACTACAAAAGTAAATTGGAAAGTTGTTTAAAATTGCATCTGAATTGACTAGGCTGTGCCTTTACATTTTTAATTCATTTAAATTAATCAGCGCTTTAAAAATTAAAATGTGAGAACTTTAAATAAAAATTACAGATTTATAATTTTCCAAAAAGTGGCAACACTCAACTTCAAGTTATACCAATTAATATGAATAATTTTAACAAAACTTGTCATTTTGGAGTACTCAGCAGCTGCCATCTTATTTAAGTCTCATAACCTTTTGCAAACAGATGTGTTAAATGAGCTGCATGTTCTTGTGGTACAAATAGAATATGTGCAGCATTTCAAACAAGTAAAAATACTTAGAACTTTTTATACACCATACATTTTAAGAGAATATTTTGGGTTTATATAGTTTAACCTGAATCAAGAATCGCAATGCACCTTTTGCCGTCTGTAAGTGAATTGCACAATCACTTCCTGTCAGGAAAAATAACATTCCTCATAAAGCAGGCTTCACTGACTCCACCAGTAAGCAGGTTATCAAGGCAGGGGGTTACCACTTGAGTGCAGTCATGGGGAGATTATATCATTTGGAATCACTGACAAACTGAATAAGCCAGATTGCCTTTATTTGTTCTAATTGAGATTGAACATGTTCTCTGCTATAACAAACATGACTCTCCATGCACCATTGGCTGCAGCAGAATGCACTACTTTGCAGTAAAAGTGACTAACAATTTGTCATTGTCTTGGGAAATGCAAACATTCCCAGTAGCTCATATTGATATGTATCTTCTTGACTGTAGCACATTATAAAAATAAAGTCTTGCAGCCATCCTGATCTGTGTGCTTTAGAAGCTAAAAGTGGAGAACACAGGAGAAAAACAGTTAGTAAACAGCTGAAAATGAAATCTGCAGCTGTAGGGCAAGAGGTCATAAATTCATTATCCCGCATTCCACGCTTGTTTAGGAATTTGTTACACTACATTTCTGATAACATATGAGCGAGGTTGGCTTGAGATACTAAATATAATTAATTTACAATACATTATATATTTCTCTCAAAGACAGTCCAAATGGCAACTCTCCTTAATAGAAAAGTAAATAGACGCAATAATAACACATTTACTGCAGAAAACCCAAGTGAATAATACTACAGGTAATTTATTTTCTACAGAGACTTTTGTATAGCACAGACTATGAATTGCAGTGATTCACAGGGAAAAAACACATTATGTTGCACTGCACAAATGTAAAATAGCACATATAAAAAAAAAGACAACAGCTATGAGAGAAGCGATCAAAGGCTACAATATTCAATAGTTAATGATAAATTAAAAAACACGCATTTACAGTGCACACTGTGATAGGAAGAAGAAAATGATGCAGTGATGAGGATTTGTCTTGTGCTTTAAAAGCTATTTTTATTGCAATACTTAGCAAATATGGTTTTAAATATCACAACACAATATTTTTTTAACCATTTTAAGTTGTTTTAATAAATTAGTCTCAAACTGCAGCAGGTATATACAAGGTAATCTATATTATTTAATTCAAGCATTAAAATGAAGATGATACTAAAATACTTCTTCATATTGCACCTAATTATAGAAAAACATAATTTATGTAAGAACTTACCTGATAAATTCATTTCTTTCATATTGGCAAGAGTCCATGAGCTAGTGACGTATGGGATATACATTCCTACCAGGAGGGGCAAAGTTTCCCAAACCTTAAAATGCCTATAAATACACCCCCCATCAAACCCACAATTCATTTTAACGAATAGCCAAGAAGTGGGGTGATAAGAAAGGAGCGAAAGCATCAACAAGGAATTGGAATAATTGTGCTTTATACAAAAAAAATCATAACCACCATAAAAAGGGTGGGCCTCATGGACTCTTGCCAATATGAAAGAAATGAATTCATCAGGTAAGTTCTTACATAAATTATGTTTTCTTTCATGTAATTGGCAAGAGTCCATGAGCTAGTGACGTATGGGATAGTAAATACCCAAGATGTGGAACTCCACGCAAGAGTCACTAGAGAGGGAGGGATAAAAATAAAGACAGCCAATTAAGCTGAAAAAAGAATCCACAACCCAAATCAAAAAAATTTAATCTTAAAGTGAAAAAAAACTGAAATTATAAGCAGAAGAATCAAACTGAAAGAGCTGCCTGAAGAACTTTTCTACCAAAAACTGCTTCTGAAGAAGAGAAAACATAAAAATGGTAGAATTTAGTAAAAGTATGCAAAGAAGACCAAGTTGCTGCTTTGCAAATCTGATCAACAGAAGCTTCATTCTTAAAAGCCCAGGAAGTAGAAACTGACCTAGTAGAATGAGCCGTAATCCTCTGAGGCGGGGATTTACCCGACTCCACATAAGCATGATGAATCAAAAGTTTTAACAAAGAAGCCAAAGAAATAGCAGAAGCTTTCTGACCTTTCGTAGCTTCAACATAATATTTCAAAGCTCTTACCACATCCAAAGAATGCAAAGATCTTTCCAAAGAATTCTTAGGATTAGGACACAATGAAAGGACAACAATTTCTCTACTAATGTTGTTGGAATTCACAACCTTAGGTAAAAATTTAAATGAAGTCCGCAAAACCGCCTTATCCTGATGAAAAATCAGAAAAGGAGATTCACAAGAAAAAGCAGATAATTCAGAAACTCTTCTAGCAGAAGAGATAGCCAAAAGAAACAATACTTTCCAAGAAAGTAACTTAATATCCAGAGAATGCATAGGCTCAAACGGAGGAGCCTGTAAAGCTCTCAAAAAGCAAATTAAGACTCCAAGGAGGAGAGATTGACTTAATGACAGGCTTGATACGAACCAAAGCCTGTACAAAACAACGAATGTCAGGAAGATTAGCAATTTTTCTGTGAAACCGAACAGAAAGAGCAGAGATTTGTCCTTTCAGGGAACTTGCGGACAAACCCTTATCCAAACCATCCTGAAGAAACTGTAAAATTCTAGGAATTCTAAAAGAATGCCAGGAGAATTTATGAGAAGAACACCATGAAATGTAAGTCTTCCAAACTCGGTAATAAATCTTTCTAGACACAGATTTACGAGCCTGCAACATAGTATTGATCACTGAGTCAGAGAAACCTCTATGACTAAGCACTAAGCGTTCAATCTCCATACCTTCAAATTTAATGATTTGAGCTCCTGATGGAAAAACGGACCTTGAGATAGAAGGTCTGACCTTAACGGAAGTGGCCAAGGTTGGCAACTGGACATCCGAACAAGATCCGCATACCAAAACCTGTGTGGCCATGCTGGAGCCACTAGCAGAACAAACGAACGTTCCATTATGATTTTGGAAATCACTCTTGGAGGAAGAACTAAAGGCGGAACGATCTAAGCAGGTTGATAATTCCAAGGAAGTGACAACGCATCCACTGCTTCCGCCTGAGGATCCCTGGATCTGGACAGATACCTGGGAAGTTTCCTGTTTAGATGAGAAGCCATCAGATCTATTTCTGGAAGCCCCCATATCTGAACAATCTGAAGAAACACCTCTGGGTGAAGAGACCATTCTCCCGGGTGTAAAGCCTGGCGACTGAGATAATCCGCTTCTCAATTGTCTATACCTGGGATATGAACCACAGAGATTAGACAGGAGCTGGATTCCGCCCATGCAAGTATCCGAGATACTTCTTTCATAGCCTGAGGACTGAGAGTCCCACCTTGATGATTGACATACGCCACGGTTGTGACATTGTCTGTCTGAAAACAAATAAACGATTCTCTCTTCAGAAGAGGCCAGAACTGAGTTCCAAAATATTGATTGGTAATCTCGCCACCTCCATAGGAGGCAAAGTTTGTAAAACTGAATTGTGGGTGTGGTGGGGGGGTGTATTTATAGGCATTTTGAGGTTTGGGAAACTTTGCCCCTCCTGGTAGCAATGTATATCCCATACGTCACTAGCTCATGGACTCTTGCCAATTACATGAAAGAAATAATCTATAAAATAATTAAAAAGATAACCTCTCATCAGTGCACTATATGATCTTGTTTAGGACAGGCTTGCATCCCTGCTTATGATGCTGGCACACCTTTTTGCTGCACTGGCGCTAGGCTATTGCACCTGTACATTGTGTAGCGCCATTCCTGAGCTTGCCATTGCCACTTAGTGCCTGCAGCTTGGGCTATATGTTGGGGTTCTCATCTGTGATCCTGCTATTTGCCCTGCTGCAATCCAGTTTCCTTATCTCCTGAAGTTTGCTGTTCACTGCACTGGGACAGGTACCTTGTAATACTAATCTATATTATACCTATTACTTAATATGTAGTCATTACACTCTAATACTCTGCTGTATAGTATGCTGTAACCTAGAAGTCTATTATTAAAGCTTTGCTATGTCATAACCTGACTTGTAACCTAGAGTTGTACTATCTAGCAACCTACTTGTTTATTTTGTCAAACTGCATACTGAGCTCCTGACCTGCAGTCCCACACCTATGCATCCTGCTGTCTAGACCTGCACCTAGTTTCCTATCCCCATGCCACTTGTCACTTTCTCAAGAGGATGAGTTTACTTCTAACCTTGTTGAAGTGTCCATTCTGTACAGGTGTCTCTCTCTCTGCTACTGTGATACAGACCTCAACAAATACTGCAGGTACCTGACAAAATCAAATAATATTATCGGTTATTTGTAGAGCGCCAACAGATTCTGCAGCGCTAGATACTATACTTACACAACTAAAAATACTGAACTATAATTTTCAGTGAATTAGCTCACACAAAAGTGTCGGTATCATAATGAGATCCAGCTGTGTATAGGTCATGTAAAAGCCCACAAACAGGATATTATCCAATTTTCTGTCTCCCACATCCCCATCAACAAACACTTACTCTGCAACTATGAACATTTTTAAGATTAAAGTCCTCCTATAGGCCTTTGTGATTTAAAGTTGGCTAAAAGCAATGACTGGATCTACAAAGGCCATATAAAAACAGCTCTATGTCTGTATTCCCACTGTGGGTAGAAGGACTCAAGTCTTTTGGAAACCAAAGTTAAAGCCATAAACCAGGTAAGTGTTAACAGAGCTATATTTATTTCTGAGATTTTATCCTCCATGACTGATTTACGTTAGTGGCTGTAAACCAGAGGCATGTGTGTACATATATGTGCACGTGTCTTGCAGCATCTGACCCCTGCAGAAGATATCCAGTAAGCTTTACTTTATATAACTAAAACAATAGCAAATTTGAAAACTAGGTGTGACCAAACCTTAACCTAAATCATCCAAATGCTGACTACAACCTTCCAGATCACCTAGACCATGTTGAATGTCTAGGCCTTGCACCATCAAAACCAGTACAAACTATAATTTTTAAAATGTAATGAGTTAATGTGTCATTGAAGTGGTTGATTAACCAATAAATGCACATGTCAGGTTGCTATGGCCATCACAATGTCTTTATGGAGGGTGCCAGCTCTCACCTCTCATATTGTGAATAAAAAACCCAAAACAAATCTATACAAATATGGAGTTACCAAGAATAGTCATTACCATGTTTAGACCTTTAGATGGAAGAGAGCATTAAATAACAACACTCCTCTGGAAACCATGGAGTTAAAAGGACATAAAACAGAAATGTTTTATTTTATGATTCAGATACAGCAAACAGTCCAATTCATTTCTATTATTAATATTTTTTTTTTTTTTTAAAGGGACATGAAACATTTTTTTTTCTTTCATGATTCAGATACATCAAATCATTTTAAACAACTTTCCAATTTGCGTCTTATCAATTCTCTTGATATCTTTTGTTGTGAGAGCAGCGATGCACTCCTGGGAGAACCAATGACAAGAGGCACACATGTGCAGCCCTCAATCAGCTAGCTCCCAGGAGTGCAGTACTACTACTAAACCTACCCAGGTATGATTTTCAACAAAGGATACCAAGTGAATAAAGCATAAATTAGATAAAAGATCATTTGGAAAGTTGTTCAAAATTGCATGCACTATCAGAATCTTGAAATATGTATGTAAAAAGCTTTTTGTTAAATGTTGATAATGAAGAAAATTGTTTGCATCAAATACTTAAGTGAAGATTTATAAAGGTAAAATGTAGCTTATATTTTATAACAAAAACTGCTTAAAGTTTTGTACATAAATTCAAATCTACAAAAGTAACATACTTAATAGTTCAGTTACGGATGTGCCTATGGCAGTTTCATTAGCTGCCGAATGCAGCATTCAGCTCTTTTGGAGCCGGATTTCTTCTTGTGACAGTGCAACACACTAAGATCTGGATTTGCACAGTGTGTTGCACTGTCACAAAAAGAAATCCGGCTCCAAACAGACACATATCGTGAGCGCTAGCTTCTTCCACACTGGGCAGCTAATGAATCTGATACTTGCCGCAGGGCTAGCACAAACATTGGATGAACGGTGAATACGCCACCACTTGAAAAAAGCCTTATTCTAAGAGGGACTGTAGCGGTTAGGACGAGTCTACTAAACTAAACTACAGAGCTTTTTTTAACCCTTTATGGCGCAATCTTGCAATAAATAAAAGGTGCCAATATACTTTTTTTTTCCCCACTATGATTTCATTAGTCCCTACCAAATAGGTTTGTTTACCATCACTTTAAAAGTTATCTGCTGCATTTATTTAATAAAAATAATATTTACTCAAAATACAAAAAAAACATTCCAAAGCAATGAACAAGTATCAATTACAACAGCAGGCAGCAGTGAACATAGGTTTAAACAGATTCAAGCAAGAAAGTATTAAGTGCTGTTTTGAATGCATTCAGTGGTAGATAATTGCATAACAGTATGATCTCGGCCCATGCAAAAGGTTGAGGATTATCGCAAGGTTAAAACTGAAGCTCAGGAATGCATTGTGGGAAAACGTACAAAATGATAAAAATGCAGGGGAATGAAACTACAGATGAGCCACTAGGAGAATTGTAGATAATTACACAGAGATAATCGTCTGCCTTTTAATGAAAAGCTCTGCAGAGCTCCCAAGATATTATGAACTGATTTTACGTCTGTATCTAATTAAGCTGTTTTATTCATATTTTATGACAGCTTCCAAAAAGGTAAAGAAAAAAATAAATGTAAAAATTGTATGAACACACAGACAATAAAAATGAATATGCCACAATATGAAGTGGTACACATAAAATGAACGGGAAAAAAAAAGTTTTGTAATGTCATAATGAAAAAATACATCTAAAACATTTGCTTGTGTCTATTTACCTTACATCTGTCAGCTGGGAAGCAAACAATTACAATCCAGAATATCTATCTCAGGTGAACAGCAATTCCTGTAGCCAATGTTCCTTATTTTCACATGCATTATAACAAATTACTTTAGAAATGTTTCCCAGCAGAGCAATTCTTTTTACAATAAGCCAATCAGACACATTCATTATATATATTCAGAAGCAGAGTGGTATGTGTTGAAAGACATTTAAATTTTGATGCTACAACTGCTATGAATAGAGTTAATGAATTGTGTTTATAAAATAGGGAAGCCTTGGTTTTGACAAATGACAGGGTTTTTGTTTTTAGAAAGGAAATTGAGCAAAAACTATTCTGCTTCAGATGTATATATAAATCAGAACTGAACCGTTTAGTGAAAATTTAGGAGGAAGCAAGTCCAGAGAGTGTGTATTCAACTATTAATAATATGTTTAAAGGGACACTAAACCCAATTTTTTTCTTTCATGATTCAGATGGAGAATGCAATTTTAAGCAACTTTCTCATTTACTCCTATTATCAATTTTTCTTCCTTCTCTTGGAATCTTTATTTGAAAAGCAGAAATGAAGAAAAAAAAAAGCTTAGGAGCCGGCCCATATTTGGTTCAACACCTGGGTAGGAGTTGCTGATTGGAGGCTAAATGTAACCACCAATCATACAAGCACTGCCCAGGGTACTGAACCAAAAAATGGGCCAGCTCCTAAGCTTTACATTCCTGCTTTTCAAAAAAGATTCCAAGAGAAGGAAGAAAAATGAATAAGATTGTAAGTTCCCACAGGAATAGGGCTCTCAATTACTCCTGTATTTGTCTGTAAAATTTTGTCTTTTATCGTATTGTTTCTCCATTGTACTGTTATCCTTGTACCCCTGGGCAGCGCTGCGGAATCTGTTGCCGCTTTATAAATAAAGAAGAAGAAAAATAATAGGCGTAAATGAGAAAGTTGCTTAAAGTGAATGTCAATTTTCAGCAATGAGTGCCCGGTTTTTAAAACTACTTTTAAAAACAGGGGCACTTTCATTGATGAAAATTTACATTGCACCGGATTTGTAGAAATACTTACCTTTTACTTCTGCAAAGCCGGATCAATGATCCCAGCCTCAGTTCCTCTGTACTGACGTCAGAAATGAGAAAACCGGCTTCCTCCAATCATGGCTTGCACCCCAGAGCGTCCATCTCGTGATGCCCGGCTGTGATTGGAGGAAGCCAGTTTCGTCATTGCTGTGGTTGTACAGAAGGAAGAAGGGGGGGGGATCATTGATCCGGCTTTGCAGAAGTAAAAGGTAAGTATTTCTACAAATCCAGTGCAATGTAAACTTTCATCAATGAAAGTGCCCCTGTTTTAAAAATTAATTTTAAAAACCGGGCACTCATTGCTGAAAATTGACATTCACTTTAAAATTGCATGCTCCATCTGAATCATGAAAGAAATAATTTGGGTTTAGTATCCCTTTAAATTATTTTGTTTTGTTTTTTTATGTATGAGCTGTCTGAATTATCTTTAACAGTTGTCTCTCATGGAAGCTGACATACATTTGAAAATACCCTCTCTGAGATTGTAATATAAAATGATCAAGGGACACTACAGTCAAAATTAAACTTTCATTATTCAGATAGAATTTTAAGAGACTTTACAATTTACTTACATTATCAAATTGTGCACAGTCTTTTTACATTAGCACTTTCTAAGGCACCAGCTCTAGTATACGAACGAGTCTGATTGGCTAATAGCTGTCACATTATAAAGGGGCCTGCAAAGTAAAGAACATTTTGAAATTTGTCAGAATAAAAAAAAAATCTCATTGGAAAAAAATTCAGAGTAAGTGCCATTGAATGATGCACTTGCTGATTATGCAATTCTATTGTATTTAAAGGGACACTGAACCTAAATTTTTTTCTTTTGTGATTCAGATAGAGCATGCAATTTTAAGCAACTTTGTAATTTACTCCTATTATCAATTTTTCTTTGTTCTCTTGCTATCATTATTTGAAAAAGAAAGCATCTAAGCTTTTTTTTGGTTTCAGTACTCTGGACAGCACTTTTTTATTGGTGGATGAATTTATCCACCAATCAGCAAGGACAACCCAGGTTGTTCACCAAAAAATGGGCCGGCATCTAAACTTACATTCTTGCATTTCAAATAAAGATACCAAGAGAATGAAGAAAATTTGATAATAGGAGTAAATTAGAAAGTTGCTTAAAATTTCATGCTCAATCTGAATCACGAAAGATTTTTTTTGGGTACAGTGTCCCTTTAATAGTCTTATTTAGTAAAATAATTTTGCAACATACGTTCATTATTTTTTTGTCCCTTTTTCATGTAGTCTGAAAGAGCACAAAAGGCTTCACAAGCGTAAGCCTGCAAAAACCTGCCACATATTTGTCCTCATTATGCATTTTGTTATCTTATCATTTCTGCTAAATCTAAATGTCTAAATGTCAGTAACAAACCCTGTCATCTTCAGACATATGTCCAGATTGTCTCCTCCAATAAGGAAAGTGGTGGATGAAACTTGCATTAAACAAGGTGTTACCTAATGATGGTCACATCAATGAGGACCAATAAAATAGCTTATATAGATTATGTTTCCTGCAACCACACTTCACTTTCCTCCTAGTTAGAAACATAGAAAAGGCCCATCAAGTCTACCCATATTATGTTACTTTTTTCTTAAGATAGCCTTATGCATGTTCCAGGGATAACATTGTGGCTGGAGGAAGTGAGTTGGGAGATTGTTTTATTGTTTGTGTAGGCAGCTGCTGCTACTATTTACTTAGGAAGTTGATGAAAACACTGACAATTCATCATATGCTGAACTCCCCTCACATGAGATATAGAATGACAGGCATATTTACATTTCCTGGTGAACACGAAACAGGAGGGGAGCTGCATATTTTTCTACAGGTAAAACATGGTGGTGTCCATTACTTTATACAGACTACAACTTCACCTGTAGAAAAACACAGAGACTGTCCCAGTCTGCAAAGTGCAATGCACTGAAATCTGTGGTAGGAACAGCCAGTGTAGATAAAGAACTAAACCGCTGGCCGAGCGTTACATCCCTGTCACATATGTATTATCTTACTGCTATTGATATTCCTGTGTTATATTTATGGTTACACATTACACTTACTAACAATATTAGCAATACTTTCATATCATTGATGAAGTCAGGGAGCAAAGGTGCATACTTCCCCCACAACTAAGCACATATAACAGCCGATACTGTTGTGATAGGAACATTTCTATTGTCCCAAGAATCTGCACCGTAAAATCCCAATAATGGTGATAAGCTCAATCAGCCATGATAAACCCTACATGGAAACAAGTCAGACAGAAGGGCTGCAATATTTGTTTCTCAGCTAAGTTTCTACAAAAGGTTTCAACTACACTACAGTAAAACAACGCATACTATCTTAAAGGGGCAGTGTATTGTAAATTTTTCTCCTCTTTAATGTGTTCCCAACACTGTCCCTTTAACAGAAGCCCTTGTATGATTAGTCCTTACAGAAAAGAACAAAAACAATGCTATAATTCATAAAGAATATTTGAAATGCCACTGTTTAAGAGCATAAATATGCTCTCAGGTTTTGCCAAAAGGCTTCAGTAACATAAACTTCTTTCAGCATTTCTTTCAGTAACCTAAAGCTTTAC
Organism: Bombina bombina; assembly: GCF_027579735.1. Classification (NCBI taxonomy): domain Eukaryota; kingdom Metazoa; phylum Chordata; class Amphibia; order Anura; family Bombinatoridae; genus Bombina; species Bombina bombina. The sequence goes on along the minus strand of NC_069499.1, from coordinate 413,980,699 downwards.
ATTTTTCAGTGATAACTACAGCACGTAACCTTAACTGGAGACAGCACGGTTGGAGCAGAATTTGATAACAAGTCAGAATATGTGGGGGAGTTTATCGCTGTTTTCTGGAGTAGAAATCTACAACATTCACAAGTCAATGCACAGCTACTTCTAAACATACATGACATTTTCAGTACATGCTTTAGAAAAGTTAAGATTATCCTTCCAGGATGGCATGTAAAGTAGGAAATAGCAATATCTTTACATTTTATACAGATCAGGGCATAACAAACAAAGGCCTGGATTCTATTTTCATTTCTGTGTGGCCCTTAGCACCACTAGGTAGTAAACTGTTACCAAAAAAAAAAAAAAGTTTCAGGTCTGGATTTGTATCAACTGTTTAAAGGGACAGTCTACTCCAACATTGTTATTGTTTAATTAATCCCTTTATTACTCATTCCCCAGTTTTTTGCACAGCCAACATGGTTATGTTAATATACTTTTTACCTCTGTGATTACCTTGTATCTAAGCCTTTTCCGACAACCCCTTATCACATGGCTATTATCTATTGACTTGGATTTTAGCCAATTAGTGTTGTGTCCTGCACAACTCTACGGGAGTGAGCACAATGTTATCTAAATGGCGCACATGAATTAACAGCCTCTTGTGAAAAGTTAATAAAAAAGAATGTGATAGGAGGCTGTCTGTAGTAGTTTAGAAACAGGTAGAAATTTAGAGGTTTAAATGTTATAAAAGTATATTAAAGTGAATGTAAATTTTGATGCTAAAGTGACTGGTTTTTAAAAATTCGATTAAAAACAGGGGCACTTTAATTCATCAAAATTTACATTTCACTCCTATTGTGAAAAAATACTTGCCTTTTAAACTTGACAGCAGCTCCAGCTTTTCCCCGGTCGTCGCAAGCCATTTCTTGTTGGATGTGCAAAGCTGGGGCGTTATCTATCTTTTTAAACAACAATAATTTTGGTGTAGATTGTTCCTTTAATAATTGAGTACTATATACAGATAAATTAATAGTAAATAATTCCTATGTAATTTTAAGTCAAAATTAAATTACAATCTAATTTTATTTTGAGGCATTAGTTTTAGTATGTGTGTTTATAATGTAATGTGACCCTTAGCCAATCACACCATTAGTGATCAACCCTACATACAAGTTTGTGTGCCCTTGATATATAGAGAAATATTCTGGCTGATTTTGGGCTGGCACCTAGATTCCAAAGAAATATGTCAGGCCCTGAAACAAACAGTTCACTGCTGGTAGGAAAAATTATACCCAATATCCAATGGTAACATCACCGATTATGCACTGTTCTGTGCTTGCAAAATGACATCAGTGCCAACAAGTGAACAGGGTTGACAAAGTAATATTTTGCAACCTTTGGTTTCCAGGCTCCGGGAATTTCTAGGAGAATGGAGTAAAAGAATCTCTACACGTGACATACTTTGACTAAGAAAAATTAAAAAAAAAAAAATAATAAATATATATATATATATATATATATATATATATATATATATATATAAAAATGTTGGATAAATATTGGGGCACACCTCTGTAACTTAGCACTCCAAGTCATGCAACACCACATCAATTTTTCTCCTTCGGAAACAATTCCACGACACAATACGTGCGGAATACTTGCCATGGAAGGTTTGTTCTTCTTACTTTATATATTTTTTTTTCATTTCTACTCAATATAGCACATACTGAACCTGCACTTGCATGCTCTATCAGGGATCAGCAACCTTGGGCCCCCAGATGTTTTGGAACTACATTTCCCATGATGCTGAGACACTCTTTAGGCTGTCTGAGCATCATGGGAAATGTAGTTTCAAAACATCTGGGGGCCCAAGGTTGCTGACCCCTGCAAATAATCAAAGATAAAAATGGGTTTTATGTATCTTTAAAGGTACATGAAACCCAACATTTTTCTGTCATGATTCAGATAGAGAATACAATTTTAAACAACTTTCTAATTTACTTCTTTATCTAATCCGTTTCATTTTCTTGGTATCATTTGTTAAAGGAGCAGCAATGCACTACTAGTTTCTAACTGAACACATGGGTGAGCCAATCACATTCAATATATATATATATATATATATATATATATATATATATATATATATATATATATATATATGCAGCCACCAATCAACAGCTAGAACCTAGTTTCTCTGCTGCTCATGAACTTGCCTAGATAAACCTTTCAGCAAATGATAACAAGAGAAGGAAGCAAATTAAATAATAGAAATAAATTGGAAAGTTGTGTAAAATTGTATTCTCTATCTGAATCATGAAAGAATTTTTTTGGGTTTCATGTCCCTTTAATGTTGCTGCATACACCATATGGCCAAAAGTATATAAACTCCCCAATAAATTAGTTTGGGTGTTTCAGACACACACTCTGCTAATAAATATATAAAAACAGCAAATAGCTATGTAATCTTAATAGACAAACATTGACCATGCAATTGCTCATACTTACGAGCTCAGTGACTTAAACGTGCCAAGCGCTGAATCGTGTAGAAATTGCTTATCTGTTGCATCGCTCATTACAGAATACATCTGGAAACAACATCGGCACAAGAATTGACCGTCAGGAGCTTCATGAAACGGGTTCCCATGGCAGAGAAGCTGTGCACAAGACTCACATTTGTGTCTGAGCATGTTCTTTGATGATACCTGCTGTTTTTATGATGTTCGTGAAATAAAGAGTTGAAGATTTTTATACAAAGTGCCTCCGTTTGGGAATCATTTTTTCCGTTACCTTCATATGCCAAGTGCACTAGTTTTTTCCCATCCAGGGAGGTTACTAGAATCCGGGCAAAGATTCCAAGCCATAGATAGTGATTACCAGCGAAAGAAGAAAAAAGTTTTTTGTAACAGAACTTTATGACGTCATCTGTGAAGGCCGAAGACTGGGAATGGAGTCAGGAGCTGTGAGGAGTCAGGACACGCTGGTCAGAACGGAAGCTGCACATTACCAGGGCACCTCTCTGCAGAGACATAAGGAAGTCGAGCTGCAAGGGTGAGTATGTGCTGAAAAGTAAAAGCAGCAGCATTTTTGTCCATACCTGCCAGCCGAGTCTGGAATCAGCGTCTGAGACCACGAGCAGAGGAGGTAAGCCCATCATACAGTGTACATATACACCTCACTGACATTGTACCCTAATTGACTATACTGAGCAATTTATATATACAGATGACTGTTGGTAAATCATCTCAGAGTGTTGGATATCCTATGCTGTTTGTTCTACAAGTCTCACATCAACAAGTATAAAGCATTCAGCCACTGGACTTTGGAGCAGTGGAAAGATGTTCTCTAGAGAGATGAATCAAGCTTCACTATCTTGCAGTGTGATGAAAGACTCTGGGTGTGGCAGACAGGAGAAAAGCTACCTGCTGGAATGTATACTGCCTACTATAAAGCTTGGTGGAGGAAGGATAATGGTCTGGGGCTGAATTTTAAAAAGGCAGTAGATTTTTTTTTTTCTTCTGATAAATTAAAAAATGTACTTCAATTTAGGTGTATAGTGCATCTGTCCTTAAAGTGATTGTAAACTTTAACAAATTAAAGCCAAGTATCAAATAATAATCTTAAAAACAGGGGCTCTTTAATTCATTAAAGTTTACAAAGATGCGATTTTTAAAAATACTTACCTTTGCGTTATGTTAACCATAACACTGATCCTCCGCCCGCATCTGTTGCTTTCATTAGCATATTGATGACGAATCCAGCTTCCTCCAATCGTGTTGCCCCACAAGCTGGACGCCAATGGGGGCAGGCAAAAATTTTGAGGAAGCCGGATTCGTCATCGATCTGTTAAAGAAAGCAGTAGATGTGGGCGGATGATCTGCATTATTCTTACCATAACGCAAAAGGTATTTTAAAAAAAATAAGCATCTTTGTAAACTTTAATGAATCAAAATGCTCCTGTTTATAAGATTATTATTTGATATTGGGCTTTAATTCAATAAAGTTTACAATCACTTTAATTTGCCTCAGCAGTGATCAGATAATAAACACAAGCAATCATATAGTTTTACTCACAAGATGGTAGTGGCTTGCTTTGGCTTCTTCAGTAACAAGATGGAATTGTCTCCTCCACATAATACAAATGGTGAATGGAGACTGGCTATTGAAAAGTAATTGCAGCAAAACAAGGCGTTAATGCATTAAAACACACACTGCTCATATTAATTCACTGCAAAACTGTAGAAAAACCTTGTAATTGCAATGTGTTTACTGTCCCTTTAAGATACAAAAATGATGTCCATTTAGAAAAAAGAAAATATTTGCAAGGCAATGCATATTTATGCCAGATAAGCATTTTCATTTAAACAAGATATAGTAGTAGTGGCTACAAACAACCGTTATAATTAATCACCCATCTAAAGATCAATAAGTACTTTTAATAGAATCTCTGCACAAGAAAGCAATTCTTATGAAGCAAAAACAACGATTAGACAATGTATATACAGAACAATTTATAGTCAAGCGAGTTTCAAAGACGTAAAAATGAATTTGATTTCAAACATTAGAAAAACAAAACATTAAGTGGACTGTGAAAGTATTACAAAGAGAAAACCTACTACAACACACTAAAAATACGTCACCCAAGTATAATGTACCTCCTACAAGGATACTATCCACCACTGTAACTTGCAATATTGACGACAAAAAGGCAAAAAAAACCCCATAATTTATGCTTACCTGATAAATTTATTTCTCTTGTAGTGTATCCAGTCCACGGATCATCCATTACTTGTGGGATATTCTCCTTCCCAACAGGAAGTTGCAAGAGGATAACCCACAGCAGAGCTGCTATATAGCTCCTCCCCTAACTGTCATATCCAGTCATTTGACCGAAAACAAACAGAGAAAGGAGAAACCATAGGGTGCAGTGGTGACTGTAGTTTAATTAAAATTTAGACCTGCCTTAAAAGGACAGGGCGGGCCGTGGACTGGATACACTAGAAGAGAAATAAATTTATCAGGTAAGCATAAATTATGTTTTCTCTTGTTAAGTGTATCCAGTCCACGGATCATCCATTACTTGTGGGATACCAATGCTAAAGTACACGGATGATGGGAGGGACAAGGCAGGATTAAGCGGAAGGAACCACTGCCCGAAGAACCTTTCTCCCAAAAACAGCCTCCGAAGAAGCAAAAGTATCAAATTTGTAAAATTTTGAAAAAGTATGAAGCGAAGACCAAGTCGCAGCCTTGCAAATCTGTTCAACAGAGGCCTCATTTTTGAAGGCCCATGTGGAAGCCACAGCTCTAGTAGAATGAGCTGTAATCCTTTCAGGGAGCTGCTGTCCAGCAGTCTCATAGGCTAGGCGTATTACGCTCCGAAGCCAAAAGGACAGAGAGGTTGCCAAAGCTTTTTGACCTCTCCTCTGTCCAGAGTAAACGACAAACAGGGAAGATGTTTGACGAAAATCCTTAGTAGCTTCTAAGTAAAACTTCAAGGCACGGACTACGTCCATCCAGATTATGTAAAAGACGTTCCTTCTTTGAAGAAGGATTAGGACACAATGATGGAACAACAATCTCTTGATTGATATTCTTGTTAGAAACCACCTTAGGTAAAAACCCAGGTTTGGTACGCAGAACTACCTTATCTGCATGAAAAATCAGATAAGGAGAATCACATTGTAAGGCAGATAGCTCAGAGACTCTCCGAGCCGAGGAAATAGCCATCAAAAACAGAACTTTCCATGATAAAAGTTTAATATCAATGGAATGAAGGGGTTCAAACGGAACCCCTTGAAGAACTTTAAGAACCAAGTTTAAGCTCCACTGAGGAGCAACAGGTTTAAACACAGGCTTAATTCTAACCAAAGCCTGGCAAAATGCCTGAACGTCTGGAACCTCTGCCAGACGCTTGTGCAAAAGAATAGACAGAGCAGAAATCTCTCCCTTTAAGGAACTAGCTGATAATCCTTTGTCCAAGCCCTCTTGGAGAAAAGACAATATTCTAGGAATCCTAACCTTACTCCATGAGTAATTCTTGGATTCACACCAATAAGGATATTTACTCCAATGCTTGTGGTAGATTTTCCTGGTAACAGGCTTTCGTGCCTGTATTAAGGTATCAATGACTGACTCGGAGAAGCCACGCTTTGATAGAATCAAGCGTTCAATCTCCATGCAGTCAGTCTCAGAGAAATTAGATTTATTTTTATTTTTTTATTTTTTTTAAAATAGTCCCAACAACTGCCACAGCTCTACTGTGGCTTGTTACCTCCCTCAAAAACGACTTTGAAGCCTTTTGAGCCCTCCAGAGATATCCTGGATCATGCAGGAAGAAGCTGGATGTCTGTGTCAGTAATTTTTGCTGCACAAAAAAACCCCTCCCACTCATATTACAACAGTGGAAAGTCAGGAAACTGTTAATAGGCAGAATTCAAGCCAGCCATGTGGAAAAAAACTAGGCCCCAATAAGTTTTATCACCAAAATATATAAAAACGATTAAACATGCCAGCAAACGTTTTATATTACATTTTTATAAGGAGTATGCATCTCTATTAATAAGCCTGATACCAGTAGCTCTCACTGCATTTAAGGCTTTACTTACATTAGTTCAGTATCAGCAGCATTTTCTAGCAAATTCCATCCCTAGAAATATATTAACTGCACATACCTTATTGCAGGATAACCTGCACACCATTCCCTCTCTGAAGTTACCTCACTCCTCAGAATATGTGAGAACAGCCATGGATCTTAGTTACTTCTGCTAAGATCATAGAAAATGCAGGCAGATTCTTCTTCTAAATACTGCCTGAGATAAACCGTACACTCCGGTACCATTTAAAAATAACAAACTTTTGATTGAAGAATAAACTAAGTATAAAACACCACACTCCTCTTACGACCTCCATCTTGGTTGAGGCTTGCAAGAGAATGACTGGATATGACAGTTAGGGGAGGAGCTATATAGCAGCTCTGCTGTGGGTGATCCTCTTGCAACTTCCTGTTGGGAAGGAGAATATCCCACAAGTAATGGATGATCCGTGGACTGGATACACTTAACAAGAGAAATAGGGATGGCACAGCCTCTCTAGAAAACATGCATCATAGAACTTTCCTTAAAGGCACATGGATACCCAGATGTTGAAGCACTTGAAAGTGATGCAGCATAGCTGTAAAAAGCTGGCTAGAAAATGTCACCTGAACATATCTCTGTAAAAAAGGAGGATGACACTTTACCTCAAAATGTCCTAAATATTCACACCCCCACTGTAAAGAGACTTAAAGCAGCCAATCAGAATGCTAGTCCCATGACTTGAAAGGGAATGGGCATCTGGCATGTGCAGGCAGTCATGTTATTTTCCAATTCAGTTTAAGGAAGTTTACTATGAAATCTCACAAGATTTTAGTGAAGTCTCATGAGATCACAGCAAAGCATGACCTAAACACTGCTGATGGGCTGTTTTCCATTTCCTTTTCCAACTTGCAGCTGGACAGTAGCTGAAGTATAACTGTTCACAGAGCACTTACTCAGGTGAGATGAAGAAAGTTTGAGGTAAAATGTCTTCCGTTTTTTTACAGAGAGATGTTCAGGTGATATCTTTTGTCAGCTTTTTACAGTTAGGCTGCATCAAGTGATTTAGCATATGAGTATTAAAGGGACACTCAAGTCAAAATAAACTTTTATGATTCAGATAGAACATGTAGTCTTAAGACACTTTCCCTGTTACTTCCATTATCAAATTTTGCACAGTCTTTTTATATTCACACTTTCCGGGAAACAAGATCCTACTGAGCATGTGCACAAGCTCACAGGGTATACGGGTATACATATACTCTGTGACTGGCTGATGTCTGTCGGAAAATTGAAAAAAAAAACATAATTTATGTAAGAACTTACCTGATAAATTCATTTCTTTCATATTAGCAAGAGTCCATGAGCTAGTGACGTATGGGATATACATTCCTACCAGGAGGGGCAAAGTTTCCCAAACCTCAAAATGCCTATAAATACACCCCTCACCACACCCACAAATCAGTTTAACGCATAGCAAGAAGTGGGGTGATAAAAAAAAAAGTGCGAAAGCATAAAAAATAAGGAATTGGAATAATTGTGCTTTATACAAAAAAAATCATAACCACCACAAAAAAGGGTGGGCCTCATGGGCTCTTGCTAATATGAAAGAAATGAATTTATCAGGTAAGTTCTTACATAAATTATGTTTTATTTCATGTAATTAGCAAGAGTCCATGAGCTAGTGACGTATGGGATAATGAATACCCAAGATGTGGATCTTCCACGCAAGAGTCACTAGAGAGGGAGGGATAAAATAAAGACAGCCAATTCCGCTGAAAATAATCCACACCCAAAACAAAGTTTAAATCTTATAATGAAAAAAAAACTGAAATTATAAGCAGAAGAATCAAACTGAAACAGCTGCCTGAAGTACTTTTCTACCAAAAACTTCTTCAGAAGAAGAAAACACATCAAAATGGTAGAATTTAGTAAAAGTATGCAAAGAAGACCAAGTTGCTGCTTTGCAAATCTGATCAACCGAAGTTTCATTCCTAAACGCCCAGGAAGTAGAAACTGACCTAGTAGAATGAGCTGTAATCCTTTGAGGCGGAGTTTTACACGACTCAACATAAGCATGATGAATCAAAGACTTTAACCAAGACGCCAAAGAAATGGCAGAGGCCTTCTGACCTTTCTTAGAAACGGAAAAGATAACAAATAGACTAGAAGTCTGTCGGAAATTTTTAGTAGCTTCAACATAATATTTCAAAGCTCTAACTACATCCAAAGAATGCAACGATCTTTCCTTAGAATTCTTAGGATTAGGACACAATGAAGGAACCACAATTTCTCTACTAATGTTGTTAGAATTCACAACCTTAGGTAAAAATTTAAAAGAAGTTCGCAACACCGCCTTATCCTGATGAAAAATCAGAAAAGGAGACTCACAAGAAAGAGCAGATAATTCAGAAACTCTTCTAGCAGAAGAGATGGCCAAAAGAAACAAAACTTTCCAAGAAAGTAATTTAATGTCCAGCGAATGCATAGGTTCAAACGGAGGAGCTTGAAGAGCCCCCAGAACCAAATTCAAACTCCAAGGAGGAGAAATTGACTTAATAGGTTTTATACGAACCAAAGCTTGTACAAAACAATGAATATCAGGAAGACTGCTCTTTCTGTTCTTTTTCACAGAAAGATTGCTAGAGATTTGTCCTTTCAAGGAACTTGCAGACAAACCTTTATCCAAACCATCCTGAAGAAACTGTAAAATTCTAGGAATTCTAAAAGAATGCCAAGAAAAATGATGAGAAAAACACCAAGAAATGTAAATCTTCCAGACTCGATAATATATCTTCCTAGATACAGATTTACGAGCCTGTAACATAGTATTAATCACAGTGTCAGAGAAACCTCTATGACTGAGAATCAAGCGTTCAATCTCCATACCTTCAAATTTAAGGATTTGAGATCCTGATGGAAAAAAGGACCTTGCGATAGAAGGTCTGGTCTTAACGGAAGAGTCTACGGTTGGCAAGTGGCCATCCGGACAAGATCCGCATACCAAAACCTGTGAGGCCATGCTGGAGCCACCAGCAGAACAAACGAGCACTCCTTTAGAATCTTGGAAATCACTCTTGGAAGAAGAACTAGAGGCGGAAAGATATAGGCAGGATGATACTTCCAAGGAAGTGACAATGCATCCACTGCCTCCGCCTGAGTATCCCTGGATCTGGACAGATAACTGGGAAGCTTCTTGTTTAGATGAGAAGCCATCAGATCTATTTCTGGAAGTCCCCACATTTGAACAATCTGAAGAAATACCTCTGGGTGAAGAGACCGTTCGCCCGGATGTAACGTTTGGCGACTGAGATAATCCGCTTCCCAATTGTCTATACCTGGGATATGAACCGCAGAAATTAGACAGGAGCTGGATTCCGCCCATACCAGTATTCGAGATACTTCTTTCATAGCCAGAGGACTGTGAGTCCCTCCTTGATGATTGACATATGCCACGGTTGTGACATTGTCCGTCTGAAAACAAATGAACGACTCTCTCTTTAGAAGAGGCGATGACTGAAGAGCTCTGAAAATTGCACGGAGTTCCAAAATGTTGATTGGTAATCTCACCTCCTGAGATTCCCAAACCCCTTGTGCTGTCAGAGACCCCCAAACAGCTCCCCAACCTGTCAGACTTGCATCTGTTGAAATCACAGTCTAGGTCGGAAGAACAAAAGAAGCCCCCTGAACTAAACAATGGTGGTCTGTCCACCACGTCAGAGAGTGTCGTACAATCGGTTTTAAAGATATTAATTGAGATATCTTTGTGTAATCCCTGCACCACTGGTTCAGCATACAGAGCTGAAGAGGTCGCATGTGAAAACGAGCAAAGGGGATCGCGTCCGATGCAGCAGTCATAAGACCTAAAATTTCCATGCATAAGGCTACCGAAGGGAATGATTGAGACTGAAGGTTTCGACAAGCTGAAACCAATTTTAGACGTCTTTTGTCTGTCAGAGACAGAGTTATGGACACTGAATCTATCTGGAAACCTAAAAAGGTTACCCTTGTCTGAGGAATCAATGAACTTTTTGGTAAATTGATCCTCCAACCATGATCTTGAAGAAACAACACAAGTCGATTCGTATGAGATTCTGCTAAATGTGAAGACTGAGCAAGTACCAAGATATCGTCCAAATAAGGAAATACCACAATACCCTGTTCTCTGATTACAGACAGAAGGGCACAGAGAACCTTTGTAAAAATCCTTGGAGCTGTTGCTAGGCCAAACGGCAGAGCCACAATGCTGGTCTAGGAAAGAGAATCTCAGAAACTGATAGTGATCTGGATGAATCGGAATATGCATATATGCATCCTGTAAATCTATTGTGGACATATAATGCCCTTGCTGAACAAAAGGCAGAATAGTCCTTATAGTTACCATTTTGAATGTTGGTATCCTTACATAATGATTCAATATTTTTAAATCCAGAACTGGTCTGAAGGTATTCTCCTTCTTTGGTACAATGAAGAGATTTGAGTAAAACCCCAGCCCCTGTTCCAGAACTGGAACTGGCATAATTACTCCAGCCAACTCTAGATCTGAAACACATTTCAGAAATGCTTGAGCCTTCACTGGATTTACTGGGACACGGGAAAGAAAAAATCTTCTTGCAGGAGGCCTTATCTTGAAGCCTATTCTGTACCCTTGTGAAACAATGTTCTGAATCCAAAGATTGTGAATCGAATTGATCCAAATTTCTTTGAAAAATCTTAATCTGCCCCCTACCAGCTGGGCTGGAATGAGGGCCGCACCTTCATGTTGACTTGGGAGCTGGCTTTGGCTTTCTAAAAGGCTTGGATTTATTCCAGACTGGAGATGGTTTCCAAACTGATACCGCTCCTGTAGGGGAAGGATCAGGCTTTTGTTCCTTATTGTGACAAAAGGAACGAAAACGATTAGTAGACCTAAATTTACCTCTAGATTTTTTATCCTGTGGTAAAAAAGTTCCTTTCCCCCCAGTAACAGTTGAAATAATAGAATCCAACTGTGAATAATTTATTACCCTGCAAAGAAAGGGAAAGCAAGGTTGACTTAGAAGACATATCAGCATTCCAAGTTTTAAGCCATAAAGCTCTTCTAGCTAAAATAGCTAGAGACATATACCTGACATCAACCCTAATGATATCAAAGATGGCATCACAAATAAAATTATTAGCATGTTGAAGAAGATTAACAATGCTATGAGAATTATGATATGTTACTTGTTGCACTAAAGCTTCCAACCAAAAAGTTGAAGCTGCAGCAACATCCGCTAAAGATATAGCAGGTCTAAGAAGATTACCTGAACATAAGTAAGCTTTTCTTAGAAAGGATTCAATTTTCCTATCTAAAGGATCCTTAAAGGAAGTACTATCTGCCGTAGGAATAGTAGTACGTTTAGCAAGAGTAGAGATAGCCCCATCAACCTTAGGGATTTTGTCCCAAAACTCTAATCTGTCAGATGGCACAGGATATAATTGCTTAAAACGTTTAGAAGGAGTAAATGAATTACCCAAATTATTCCATTCCCTGGAAATTACTTCAGAAATAGCTTCAGGGACAGGAAAAACTTCTGGAATAACTACAGGAGATTTAAAAACCTTATTTAAACGTTTAGATTTAGTATCAAGAGGACCATATTCCTCTATTTCTAATGCAATTAAGACTTCTTTAAGTAAAGAACGAATAAATTCCATTCTGAATAAATATGAAGATTTATCAGCATCAACCTCTGAAACAGAATCCTCTGAACCAGAGGAATCATTATCAGAATCAGAATGATGATGTTCATTTAAAAATTCATCTGAAAAATGAGAAGTTTTAAAAGACCTTTTGCGTTTACTAGAAGGAGGAATAACAGACATAGCCTTCTTAATGGATTTAGAAACAAAATCTCTTATGTTAACAGGAACACTCTGAGTATTAGATGTTGATGGAACAGCAACAGGTAATGTAACATTACTAAAGGAAATATCTGCATTAACAAGTTTGTCATGAAATTCATTACAAACAACAGCTGGAGGAACAGATACCACAAGTTTACAGCAAATACACTTAACTTTGGTAGATCCAGCATCAGGCAGCGATTTTCCAGAAGTATCTTCTGATTCAGGGTCAATCTGAGACATCTTGCAATATGTAAGAGAAAAAACAACATATAAAGCAAAATTGATCAAATTCCTTAAATGACAGTTTCAGGAATGGGAAAAAATGCCAGTGAACAAGCTTCTAGCAACCAGAAGCAAATAAACAATGAGACTTAAATAAATAATGTGGAGACAATAATGACGCCCATATTTTTTAGCGCCAAAAAAGACGCCCACATTATTTGGCGCCTAAATGCTTTTAGCGCCAAAAATGACGCCACATCCGGTAACGCCGACACTTTTGGCGCAAAAACGTCAAAAATGACGCAACTTCCGGTGACAAGTATGACGCCGGAAATAACAAAGAAAATTTTTTGTGCCAAAAAAGTCCGCGCCAAGAATGACGCAATAAAATGAAGCATTTTCAGCCCCCGCGAGCCTAACAGCCCACAGGGAAAAAAGTCAAATTTTAAGGTAAGAAAAAAATTGATTATTCAAATGCATTATCCCAAATAATGAAACTGACTGTCTGAAATAAGGAATATTGAACATCCTGAATCAAGGCAAATAAATGTTTAAACACAAATATTTAGAACTTTATATAAAAGTGCCCAACCATAGCTTAGAGTGTCACAAAAATAAGACTTACTTACCCCAGGACACTCATCTACATGTAGTAGAAAGCCAAACCAGTACTGAAACGAGAATCAGTAGAGGCAATGGTATATATAAGAGTATATCGTCGATCTGAAAAGGGAGGCAAGAGATGAATCTCTACGACCGATAACAGAGAACCTATGAAATAGACCCCGTAGAAGGAGATCATTGAATTCAAATAGGCAATACTCTTTTCACATCCCTCTGACATTCACTGCACGCTGAGAGGAAAACCGGGCTCCAACCTGCTGCGGAGCGCATATCAACGTAGAATCTAGCACAAACTTACTTCACCACCTCCATGGGAGGCAAAGTTTGTAAAACTGATTTGTGGGTGAGGTGAGGGGTGTATTTATAGGCATTTTGAGGTTTGGGAAACTTTGCCCCTCCTGGTAGGAATGTATATCCCATACGTCACTAGCTCAAGGACTCTTGCTAATTACATGAAAGAAATTGTCTTTTTATTATGCACTTGTTAATTATGCAATTCTACTGTATTTAGTGGTCATTTAAGTCTCTAAGTATATCACTGTAATCCCATCCACTTCTATACAATGGGTCAGAGGAACAAAGCGTTTCAATTAAAAGGGACATTAACGTACTCTAGAAAACAGTGTATTCAAACAACCCACTGGAACACCATTTAAAATGGGCTGGGCTCTCTCACACTCCCCCTACTGGGGAGATTGATCAATGCTGATGCCTTTTATTTACATAACTTTTCTATAGCCAATCCTGCAAGTCAGAAATTTGCAGTATAGGTGGTAGTTAAAACAGGCAAATTACAAAATAAAAGGTAAAGGAGCTATTAATAAATAATTTAATGCTCCCTAGCAGGCAAAATTGATATTACAGTAAATTGTCCCTTTAAACACTTAAAACCTTCAATCATTCATTATATAAAAGTAGCCTGGGGCCAGAATAGTCCGTTTACAAAACACTTTCACAAATACCTAGTTTGGCTTTAACCATTTATACTCCTATGATGCCAACCAGGGAGATTAGGGCATTCACAACCCCCCCCCCCCAATTGGTGTAGGCCTTGTGCAAACATTTCACTGAGAAAGTGCATAAACCCCAATCTGATATTTACAAATGCTCCAAGATCTGCACCATGTGCACACTCCCATGTAAATCGTAGGGTAAGAATAAAATCTAGATCATCAGCCTATATTGCAATATTGCTAGGCAACCTATTCTGTAGTTATACATCCAACAGTCTAGTTTATTTTACTATGCACCTCTAAAGAGATGGTAAATGTAATATTTTGTTGCTTCTCTGTTTCTCCTCCTCCCCCTGCCATTCTTTTATCTGTGGCGTAGTAATGTATAGAGCCCCCCCCCCACACACACACACACACACACACACACACACACTCTTTACGTAATTGGCAGCATGCGCTCCACATTATACTCCCACTGCAACATTTCCAGATTTAGCAATACAGCTAGACAAGAAAACAGTGAATCTATATTGCCGTCACGTAATGTTGAGGAAACCGTGCATGCAAAGGGCCTCTGCTGTTAGAACCGGCCACAGCATTGCGCAACTGTGGAACAAGTAAGGAAGCCCCCACAGAGAAAACAGGAAACAGTATGGCTAAGCTGTAAAGTCACCAGAAAAAAACTAAAACGGGCAGGGGATTTTGTTGGGATGGTATTAGAGGACCTGTAAATACTGTTGCTGTTGAATATTTATAAGCCTCTTTAAAAAAATAAAAATAATTTGTTTAACAATATACATGCCACAGTACATTAGAATATACTTAAAGGACCAGTCAACACAGCAGATTTGCATAATCAACAAATGCAAGATAACAAGACAACGCAATAGCACTTAGTCTGAACTTCAAATGAGTAGTAGATTTTTTTTCTGACAATTTTAAAAGTTATGTCTTTTTCCACTCCCCCTGTACCATGTGACAGCCATTAGCCAATCACAAATGCATACACGTACAATGTGACAGCCATCAGCCATTCACAAATGCATACACGCTTATACCTGCACATGCTCAGTAGGAGCTGGTGACTCAAATTTAAATATAAAAAACTGTGCACATTTTGTTAATGGAAGTAAATTGCAAAGTTGTTTAAAAGGACAGTCTAGTCCAAAAAAAACTTTCATGATTCAGATAGGGCATGTAATTTTGAACAATTTTCCAATTTACTTTTACCACCAAATTTGCTTTGCTCTTGGTATTCTTAGTTGAAAGCTTAACCTAGGAGGTTCATATGCTAATTTCTTAGACCTTGAAAGCCACCTCTTTTCAGAATGCATTTTAACAGTTGTTCACCACTAGAGGGTGTTAGTTCATGTTTTTCATATAGATAACACTGTGCTCATGCAGGTGAAGTTATCTGGGAGCAGGCACTGATTGGCTAAACTGCAAGTCTGTCAAAAGAACTGAAACAAAGGGGCAGTTTGCAGATGCTTAGATACAAGATAATCACAGAGGTTAAAAGTATATTAATATAACTGTGTTGGTTATGCAAAACTGGGGAACAATACAAATTCTGGTGTAGACTGTCCCTTTAAAATGGTATGCTCTATCTGAATAATGTAAGTTTAATTTTGATTGAGTGTCCCTTTAAGGCAATGAGCTAAGTTTCCTATCACTTTAAAATGCTAAATTTATGTTAAAACGAGAAGGAAATAAAAACGCACAACTCAGACACATGGCTCATTGGCTGTTAACACACAACTCTCACACAGTTCTATCGGCACACACATACATTTCTCTAGAAAGAATACCACATTACAGCAAAAAACAAAACAAATAAAAACCCTGCAATACATTTAAAAAAAAACACCTCTTTTAGATGCAAGAAATACTATAAAGAGGAATGTTTCTGCCATATTGCTTTTGAGTGAGAACTTAAATATGGCATTAAACGTTTTTATTATTATTTAATTTAAATATTTTACTATGGCTCAAACATTTATATTTCACTATGGCTCAAACATTTATATTTCACTATGGCTCAAACATTTAAATATTTCACTATGGCTCAAACATTTATATTTCACTATGGCTCAAACATTTAAATATTTCACTATGGCTCAAACATTTAATTTAAATATTTCACTATGGTTCAAACAAAATGAAGCGCAATATAGTGGTCTGATCAGTAATCACATTGTCCGTAATGATTAAACTAGAAAAACGGTTTATATAAGGCAGGTTAAAAAGCCAACTAGAAAATAGTTTCATTTTAACAGCTTGCATTTAACAGCTTGTATTCTTAAAACTTAGGTTATATAATGAGTTACTCCTTTTTTACAAATGGCTCCAATTAAGTGAAATTCTGAATTCTCTTAGAAGCAATTATCTTCAAAGACGATAATTTGCAAACTAGTTTAATGACATTTTTTTTTCACAACTGCTTCCCCAGATACAGAAGAGCAAGTTCAGAGAATATTCAGTGTCATATTTTTATGTCAGGTTTGCTAATTATCAAAACAAGTAGTAACTCCATATCAAGAATTAGTTAGGATTGTTAAAAAAAAAAAAAAATCTTCAGCAGAAGCAGGTTATTTGCATTCAAGGCAACAGCAGTAGGGTGTGTATCCAAATTTCAAAGCAAAGTTAGCAAGATGACAAGTTGGATGCATCGCACCTTGACTATAGGCGCTTTTTTGTTTTTTTATTAAAAAAAATAAATACATTTAAAAATGAAAATAAGAAAAAACAACAACAAAACCATGCCCAGGTCCCTGCAATTGCCTATGATTAGCTTTGATTTAGCTTTCAGAGTAATATCCTATTAAAATTATAGGTGAATACATTTTCTACTTTGCAGACTTTTATGGACACAGCTAAGTTCTTAAAATGCATGTATAAGTCATTTCAAATATGAATGTCAAACCTTTCTTCTGCTACAGTATTCACCAGTTCCTGTGGACTTAGGCCAATGATACATCCCAATTAGTTGCCACCACTGACTTCAATTGCCATGGCTACGTATTCAAATTAATAGAGGTTTAGTCTTACTACCCCAGGTGGCCTCAAATGGTGCATCAGACCAATGCAGAGTTACCTGGTTGAGTCAAACGAAGAGAAAGCTACTAATTCAGACATCCTAAGAGATTACAAGTGGCAGGAGCTTTCAGTAGCTGTCTTTTTCTCTTTTTATTTAGGTCAATAAAAGACTTCCAATAAATCAGCTTGGAAAGGGACACAAAACCTAACATTTTCTTTCATGATTCAGATACAGCATACATTTTAAACAACTTTCCAATGTACTTATGTTATCAATTTGCTTCATTCTCTTGGTATCCTTTATTGAAGGAATGCACTACTGGTAGCAAGCTGAACACATACAAGGAGGTATATTTGTGCAGCCACTAATCAGCAGCTATCTCCCAGCTCCTGAGCCTACCTAGGTATTCTTTTCAACAAAGAATACCAATAGAACTGAGCAAATTAGATAATATAAGTAAATTGGAAAGTGTTTTAAAATGAAAAGCTCTATCTGAATAATGAAAGGAAAAAAAATAGTCTTATGAACTTTTAAATGCTTCTGGATATAGTGGAGTAACTCAGAAAGAGCTACATTGAAAACATGATAAATTGGTATGGACTTAATAGTTTACAGAACATATTAGAAATACAGCCACTCAATACAAGATCTTATATGGGGGTAGGGCAGAGTTCAGCCATTATTTCAAAGAGGAGCACAAATAGTATGATAATGCCAACTACAAGAAAGGTTATAAAAACAATTCTCATTTCTGTAACAGAATGATGTTAGATTTGAATATGTGGTAGTCAAGGTAAAGATGGCATAACCATGTAGTGAATACAACAAGCTCAGGTTGCCTGCACTGTAGGAAAGCTTGATACTCTGCAGTTGCTGTATAGTAGGAAATACATTGATAAGCTTGAGAGTAAGGACCAAATGTGAACACTGCAAAAAATTGTGCTTTGGTAGTTCAAAATGTGCAGTGAAACTATAGCCGCTCTTGTTATAATAAGGTAAATATAATGCAGAGAGAGGCATGCAGAGTCGCTCTAGAACATTATTACAGAATGCTTACATTCCTGCTAATGCATATGTGAATACATAAAGACATGGATCAAATGAAAAGCTGCAAGCACATACATATTTACAGAAAAAATACAAACAATTTATACAAATCTAAAATGGTCGCAGATTTAAAAAAGCTACTTAGCAAAATATTTTTTTTGTGTGTCTCTATTCATACTGAACAGTTCTTCTGCTTATATAAAACAATTAATTTCAGGCTGCGAATTCTCTACAACACCGTATCATAATACATGTTTTAATTTTCTTCTCCATCATCTGGGTCCTGTGCTAATAAAATCCAAACTTAAAGGGACACTGAACCCAAATGTTTTCTTTCACGATTCAGGTAGAGCATGACATTTCTTAATAAACGTTGCTTAATAAATATTGCCTTTTTAACTTTTGGAGTGCTGAAGTTCCATTTTGTGTTTGCTGATTGTTGGAGGGCTGTGGCAGTGCCCTTGGTCTCCTGTGCACCCATACCTCTGTGCTGTGCTCTCCTATGGATTGTCTAAAATATTTATTGGTAATCTCGCCTCTTGATTTCCAGACCCCTTGTGCTGTCAGAGATCCCCAAACAGCTCCCCAACCTGAAAGACTCGCATCTGTTGTGATCACAGTCCAGGTTGGCCGAACAAAAGAAGCCCTTGAACTAAACGATGGTGATCTATCTACCACGTCAGAGAGTGTCGTACATTGGGATTTAAGGATATTAATTGTGATATCTTTGTATAATCCCTGCACCATTGGTTCAGCATACAAAGCTGTAGAGGTCTCATGTGAAAACGAGCAAAGGGGATCGCGTCCAATGCTG
This sequence comes from Bombina bombina, assembly GCF_027579735.1. Lineage (NCBI taxonomy): Eukaryota > Metazoa > Chordata > Amphibia > Anura > Bombinatoridae > Bombina > Bombina bombina. The sequence continues at coordinate 413,961,571 of NC_069499.1, read as the reverse complement.
CAGTCATGAGACCTAAAACTTCCATGCACATAGCAACTGAAGGGAATGACTGAGACTGAAGGTGCCGGCAGGCTGCAACCAATTTTAAACGTCTCTTGTCTGTTAGAGACAGAGTCATGGACACAGAATCTATCTGGAAGTTTAAAAAGGTGACCCTTGTCTGAGGAATCAAGAAACTTTTTGGTAAATTGATCCTCCAACTATGTTTCCGAAGAAACAACACTAGTTGATTCGTGTGAGATTCTGCAGTATGTAAAGACTGAGCTAGTACCAAGATATCGTCCAAATAAGGAAACCCAGCAATACCCTGTTCTCTGATTACAGAGAGTAGGACACCTATAACCTTTGAAAAGATTCTTGGAGATATTTCTAGGCCAAATGGAAGAGCAACAAATTGGTAATGCTTGTCTAGAAAAGAGAATCTCAGAAACTGATAATGTTCTGGATGAATCGGAATATGAAGGTATGCATCCTGCAAGTCTATTGTAGACATATAATGTCCTTGCTGAACAAAAGGCAGAATAGTCCTTATAGTCACCATCTTGAAAGTTGGTATTCTTACATAACGATTCAAAATTTTCAGATCAAGAACTGGTCTGAATAAATTTTCCTTCTTTGGGACAATGAATAGATTTGAATAAAACCCCAAACCTTGTTCCTGAAAAGGAACTGGCATGATTACCCCTGAAGACTCCAGGTCTGAAACACACTTCAGGAAAGCCTGAGCTTTTACTGGATTTAATGGGATGGGTGAGAGAAAAAAATCTTCTCACAGGAGGTCTTACTCTGAATCCTATTCGATACCCTTGAGAGACAATGCTCTGAATCCATTGATTTTGGACAGAATTTATCCAAATATCCTTGTAAAATCTTAATCTGCCCCCTACCAGCTGAGCTGGAATGAGGGCTGCACCTTCATGCGGACTTACGGGGCTGACTTTGGTTTCTTAAATGCCTTGGATTTATTCCAATTTGAGGAAGGCTTCCAATTGGAAACAGATTCCTTGGGGGAAGGATTAAGTTTTTATTCCTTATTTTGACGAAAGGAACGAAAACGTTTAGAAGCCTTAGATTTACCCTTAGGTTTTTTTATCATGAGGCAGAATAACTCCCTTTCCCCCAGTGACAGTTGAAATAATAGAATCCAACTGAGAACCAAATAAATTATTACCGTGGAAAGAAAGAGATAGTAATCTAGATTTAGATTTCATATCAGCATTCCAAGACTTAAGCTATAAAGCTCTTCTAGCTAATATAGCTAAAGACATGGATCTAACATCAATTTTGATCATATCAAAAATGGCATCACAAATAAAATGATTAGCATATTGCAGTAAGTGAATAATGCTAGATATGTCAGAATCCAATTCTTGTTGCGCTAAATTCTCCAACCAGAAAGTTGATGCAGCCGCAACATCAGCCAAAGAAATTGCAGGTCTGAGAAGATGACCTGAATATAAATAGGCCTTCCTTAGATAAGATTCAAGCTTCCTATCTAAAGGATCCTTAAAGGAAGTACTATCTTCCATAGGAATAGTGGTACGTTTAGCAAGAGTAGAAATAGTCCCATCAACTTTGGGGATTTTTTCCCAAAACTCTATAGAATTTGCTGGTAAAGGATACAATTGTTTAAACCTTGAAGAAGGAATAAAAGAAGTACCTGGTTTATTCCATTCCTTAGAAATCATATCAGAAATAGCCTCAGGAATAGGAAAAACCCCTGGAGAAACCACAGGAGGTTTAAAAACAGCATTTAAAGTTTTAAACATTTATTAGACTGAACGTCAAGAGGACTGGTTACCTCAATATCCAAAGTAATTAACACTTCCTTTAATAAAGAACGCATATACTCTATTTTAAATAAATAAGTAGATTTGTCAGTGTCAATATCTGAGGAAGGATCTTCTGTATCAGATAGATCCTCATCAGAAGAGGATAAATTATTATGTTGTTGGTCATTTGAAATTTCATCAACTGAATGAAAAGTTTTAAAAGACCTTTTACGTTTATTAGAAGGTGGAAATGCAGACAAAGCCTTCTGGATAGAATCAGAAACAAATTCTTTAAAATTCATAGGTATATCATGTACATTAGAAGTTGAAGGAACTGCAACTAGCAATGTACTATTACTGATGGACACACTATTTGCATGTAAAAGTTTATCATGAAAACTATTACAAATGACATTCGGCTAAATAATTTCCACAATCTTACAACAAATGCACTTAGCTTTGGTAGAACCAATGTCAGGCAGCAATGTTCCAGCAGAAACTTCTGAGGCAGGTTCAGATTGAGACATCTTGCAAAATGTAAAAGAAAAAACAATATATAAAGTAAAATTATCAATTTCCTTATATGACAGTTTCAGGAATGGGAAAAAATGCAAATAGCATAGCCCTCTGATAGAGAAAAAGGCAAGAGGCAAACAACAATTGGGTATTGAAATAATGAAAAAGTTTGGCGCCAAGTACGACGCACAACATAACTGAAAACTTTTTTGGCGCCAATAATAACCGGAAATGACACACTCGCGTCACTAATGATGCAACCGTGTGTAAGGCTTTGGCGTCAACTATGATGCTGGAAATGACGAATTTGCGCCATAGACGTATTTTTCGTGCCAAAAAAATTCTCGCGCCAAGAATGATGCAATAAAGTTTAGCATTTGACGCACCCACGGGCCTAATACCGCCCGCAATTTGCAAGTAGTAGTCATTTGAAAAAAAGACTAAACCCCAGGTAAGAAAAAAATTTCTTAAAAAAATGTTTATATTCCCCAAATATGAAACTGACAGTCTGCAGAAGGAAATACATGAACCTGACTCATGGCAAATATAAGTACAATACATATATGTAGAACTTTATATAAATGCATAAAGTGCCAAACCATAGCGGGGGTGCCTTAAGTAATAAAAAACATACTTACTAAAAGACACCCATCCACATATAGCAGATAGCCAAACCAGTACAGAAACAGTTATCAGTAGAGGTAATGGTAATTTGAGAGTATATCATTGATCTGAAAAGGGAGGTAGGAGATGAATCTCTACGACCGATAACAGAGAACCCATGAAATAGACCCCCGTTAGGGAAATCATCGTATTCAATAAGTGATACTCCCTTCACGTCCCTCTGACATTCGCTGTACTCTGAGAGGAATCGGGCTTCAACAATGCTGAGAAGCGCATATCAACGTAGAAATCTTAGCACAGTTTGGAAAACTGAATTGTGGGTGTGGTGAGGGGTGTATTTATAGGCATTTTGAGGTTTGGGAAACTTTGCCCCTCCTGGTAGGATCGTATATCCCATACGTCACTAGCTCATGGACTCTTGCCAATTACATGAAAGAAATGAAAGTATGTCAAAAGAACTGAAATAAGGGGACAGTATGCAGAAGCTTGGATACAAGGTAATCACAGAGGAATAAAGTATATCACTATAAAAGTGTTAGTTATGCAAAACTGGGGAAGGGGTAATAAAGGGATTATCTATCTTTATTAAAGGGACAGTCAACACCAGATTTTTTTGTTGTTTAAAAAGAAAGATAATCCCTTTATTACCCATTACCCAGTTTTGCATATCCAACACAGTTATAATAATACATGTTTTACCTCTGTAATTATCTTGTATCTAAGCCTCTGCTGACTGCCCCCTTATTTCAGTTCTTTTGACAGACATGCAGTTTAGCCAATCAGTGCTCAGTCCTAGGTCACTTTACGTGCATGAGCTCAATGTTATCTATATGAAACATGTGAAATAATGCCCTCTAGTGGTCAAAATGTATTCAGATTAGAGGCAGTCTTCAAGGTCTATGAAATTAGCATATGAACCTCCTAGGTTTAGCTTTCAACTAAGAATACCAAGAGAACAAAGCAAAATTGGTGAGAAAAGTAAATTGGGAAGTTGTTTAAAATTGCATGCTCTATTTAAATCATGAAAGTTTTTTTTGGACTTGACTGTCCCTTTAAAAAAAAAATTGGAGTAGACTGTACCTTAAAGGGCTATAAAACTTTTCTTTTGTAATTGATTTAACAATTACCAGCAGTAAACATCACACTTCTTAATCAGCTTACTTTTATATGTAAACGAAGCTTCATTTCCCATATAAATTATATTAATACATAAGCTAAAAACGTGTCTTACGACTGCCTATAATAGAAGGAAGGCTTTACAAATAATATATGCAAAGCTATTATCCAATCGTGCAGCAGAACCGTATATTTAAATATTCATAAACGCTTTTTCCAACTTTGCATGCGCATTGTACAGCTAATGCCATAGCCACCATTTTTCTTAACCCATTGCCCCGCATGCTCACATAGCATAATCAATATGCTCGTCAGTCTAGGGGTTATACAAAAATTAAAAAATTGCTCGTCAGTCTAGACTCTAGGGGTTTGAAAAATACTTACCTAAATAGTTAGATGATGCAGCTCCGTGAGCTTTTGACTGCCTCCGCTGTGTCTTTTCATCTTTAGCCACTCCCACTGCAACATCACTAGCCTTCATCAGCACCCGGCACTGTGTTGATGACACACCGGATATCACTGAAGGAGTGAAGTTAGTTTTGCGCATGCGTTGCCACATTGCAACTGCGCATGCGGGCCCCCATCATTGTTCGACCTAGGTAGAACTTAGTTATTCGCTCTGCATAATGATGTCCAAGTGGGGTTTGGCAGAAAAACATAATTTATGTAAGAACTTACCTGATAAATTCATTTCTTTCATATTAACAAGAGTCCATGAGCTAGTGACGTATGGGATATACATTCCTACCAGGAGGGGCAAAGTTTCCCAAACCTTAAAATGCCTATAAATACACCCCTCACCACACCCACAAATCAGTTTAACGAATAGCCAAGAAGTGGGGTGATAAGAAAAAAAGTGCGAAGCATATAAAATAAGGAATTGGAATAATTGTGCTTTATACAAAAAAATCATAACCACCACAAAAAAGGGTGGGCCTCATGGACTCTTGTTAATATGAAAGAAATGAATTTATCAGGTAAGTTCTTACATAAATTATGTTTTCTTTCATGTAATTAACAAGAGTCCATGAGCTAGTGACGTATGGGATAATGACTACCCAAGATGTGGATCTTTCCACACAAGAGTCACTAGAGAGGGAGGGATAAAATAAAGACAGCCAATTCCTGCTGAAAATAATCCACACCCAAATAAAAGTTTAACAAAAAACATAAGCAGAAGATTCAAACTGAAACCGCTGCCTGAAGAACTTTTCTACCAAAAACTGCTTCAGAAGAAGAAAATACATCAAAATGGTAGAATTTAGTAAAAGTATGCAAAGAGGACCAAGTTGCTGCTTTGCAGATCTGGTCAACCGAAGCTTCATTCCTAAACGCCCAGGAAGTAGAAACTGACCTAGTAGAATGAGCTGTAATTCTTTGAGGCGGAATTTTACCCGACTCAACATAGGCAAGATGAATTAAAGATTTCAACCAAGATGCCAAAGAAATGGCAGAAGCTTTCTGGCCTTTCCTAGAACCGGAAAAGATAACAAATAGACTAGAAGTCTTACGGAAAGATTTCGTAGCTTCAACATAATAATTCAAAGCTCTAACAACATCCAAAGAATGCAATGATTTCTCCTTAGAATTCTTAGGATTAGGACATAATGAAGGAACCACAATTTCTCTACTAATGTTGTTGGAATTCACAACTTTAGGTAAAAATTCAAAAGAAGTTCGCAACACCGCCTTATCCTGATGAAAAATCAGAAAAGGAGACTCACACGAAAGAGCAGATAATTCAGAAACTCTTCTAGCAGAAGAGATGGCCAAAAGGAACAAAACTTTCCAAGAAAGTAATTTAATGTCCAATGAATGCATAGGTTCAAACGGAGGAGCTTGAAGAGCTCCCAAAACCAAATTCAAACTCCATGGAGGAGAAATTGACTTAATGACAGGTTTTATACGAACCAAAGCTTGTACAAAACAATGAATATCAGGAAGAATAGCAATCTTTCTGTGAAAAAGAACAGAAAGAGCAGAGATTTGTCCTTTCAAAGAACTTGCGGACAAACCCTTATCCAAACCATCCTGAAGAAATTGTAAAATTCTCGGTATTCTAAAAGAATGCCAAGAAAAATGATGAGAAAGACACCATGAAATATAAGTCTTCCAGACTCTATAATATATCTCTCTAGATACAGATTTACGAGCCTGTAACATAGTATTAATCACGGAGTCAGAGAAACCTCTATGACCAAGAATCAAGCGTTCAATCTCCATACCTTTAAATTTAAGGATTTCAGATCCGGATGGAAAAAAGGACCTTGTGACAGAAGGTCTGGTCTTAACGGAAGAGTCCAAGGCTGGCAAGATGCCATCCGGACAAGATCCGCATACCAAAACCTGTGAGGCCATGCCGGAGCTATTAGCAGAACAAACGAGCATTCCCTCAGAATCTTGGAGATTACTCTTGGAAGAAGAACTAGAGGCGGAAAGATATAGGCAGGATGATACTTCCAAGGAAGTGATAATGCATCCACTGCCTCCGCCTGAGGATCCCGGGATCTGGACAGATACCTGGGAAGTTTCTTGTTTAGATGAGAGGCCATCAGATCTATCTCTGGGAGCCCCCACATTTGAACAATCTGAAGAAATACCTCTGGGTGAAGAGACCATTCGCCCGGATGCAACGTTTGGCGACTGAGATAATCCGCTTCCCAATTGTCTACACCTGGGATATGAACCGCAGAGATTAGACAGGAGCTGGATTCCGCCCAAACCAAAATTCGAGATACTTCTTTCATAGCCAGAGGACTGTGAGTCCCTCCTTGATGATTGATGTATGCCACAGTTGTGACATTGTCTGTCTGAAAACAAATGAACGATTCTCTCTTCAGAAGAGGCCAAAACTGAAGAGCTCTGAAAACTGCACGGAGTTCCAAGATATTGATCGGTAATCTCACCTCCTGAGATTCCCAAACTCCTTGTGCCGTCAGAGATCCCCACACAGCTCCCCAACCTGTGAGACTTGCATCTGTTGAAATTATAGTCCAGGTCGGAAGAACAAAAGAAGCCCCCTGAATTAAACGATGGTGATCTGTCCACCACGTTAGAGAGTGCCGAACAATCGGTTTTAAAGATATTAATTGATATATCTTCGTGTAATCCCTGCACCATTGGTTCAGCATACAGAGCTGAAGAGGTCGCATGTGAAAACGAGCAAAGGGGATCGCGTCCGATGCAGCAGTCATAAGACCTAGAATTTCCATGCATAAGGCTACCGAAGGGAATGATTGAGACTGAAGGTTTCGACAGGCTGTAATCAATTTTAGACGTCTCTTGTCTGTTAAAGACAAAGTCATGGACACTGAATCTATCTGGAAACCCAGAAAGGTTACCCTTGTTTGAGGAATCAAAGAACTTTTTGGTAAATTGATCCTCCAACCATGATCTTGAAGAAACAACACAAGTCGATTCGTATGAGACTCTGCTAAATGTAAAGACGGAGCAAGTACCAAGATATCGTCCAAATAAGGAAATACCACAATACCCTGTTCTCTGATTACAGACAGAAGGGCACCGAGAATCTTTGTAAAAATTCTTGGAGCTGTAGCAAGGCCAAACGGTAGAGCCACAAATTGGTAATGCTTGTCTAGAAAAGAGAATCTCAGGAACTGATAATGATCTGGATGAATCGGAATATGCAGATATGCATCCTGTAAATCTATTGTGGACATATAATTCCCTTGCTGAACAAAAGGCAATATAGTCCTTACAGTTACCATCTTGAACGTTGGTATCCTTACATAACGATTCAATAATTTTAGATCCAGAACTGGTCTGAAGGAATTCTCCTTCTTTGGTACAATGAAGAGATTTGAATAAAACCCCATCCCCTGTTCCGGAACTGGAACTGGCATAATTACTCCAGCCAACTCTAGATCTGAAACACAATTCAGAAATGCTTGAGCTTTCACTGGATTTACTGGGACATGGGAAAGAAAAAATCTCTTTGCAGGAGGTCTCATCTTGAAACCAATTCTGTACCCTTCTGAAACAATGTTCTGAATCCAAAGATTGTGAACAGAACTGATCCAAATTTCTTTGAAAAAACGTAACCTGCCCCCTACCAGCTGAACTGGAATGAGGGCCGTACCTTCATGTGAACTTAGAAGCAGGCTTTGCCTTTCTAGCAGGCTTGGATTTATTCCAGACTGGAGATGGTTTCCAAACTGAAACTGCTCCTGAGGACGAAGGATCAGGCTTTTGTTCTTTGTTGAAACGAAAGGAACGAAAACGATTGTTAGCCCTGTTTTTACCTTTAGACTTTTTATCCTGTGGTAAAAAAGTTCCTTTCCCACCAGTAACAGTTGAAATAATAGAATCCAACTGAGAACCAAATAATTTGTTTCCCTGGAAAGAAATGGAAAGTAGAGTTGATTTAGAAGCCATATCAGCATTCCAAGTCTTAAGCCATAAAGCTCTTCTGGCTAAGATAGCCAGAGACATAAATCTAACATCAACTCTAATAATATCAAAAATGGCATCACAGATGAAATTATTAGCATGCTGGAGAAGAATAATAATATCATGAGAATCACGATTTGTTACTTGTTGCGCTAGAGTTTCCAACCAAAAAGTTGAAGCTGCAGCAACATCAGCCAATGATATAGCAGGTCTAAGAAGATTACCTGAACATAGATAAGCTTTTCTTAGAAAAGATTCAATTTTTCTATCTAAAGGATCCTTAAACGAGGTACCATCTGATGTAGGAATGGTAGCACGTTTAGCAAGGGTAGAAATAGCCCCATCAACTTTAGGGATTTTGTCCCAAAATTCTAATCTGTCAGGCGGAACAGGATATAATTGCTTAAAACGTTTAGAAGGAGTAAATGAATTACCCAATCTATCCCATTCCTTAGCAATTACTGCAGAAATAGCATTAGGAACAGGAAAGACTTCTGGAATAACCGCAGGAGCTTTAAAAACCTTATCCAAACGTATAGAATTAGTATCAAGAGGACTAGAATCCTCTATTTCTAAAGCAATTAGTACTTCTTTAAGTAAAGAGCGAATAAATTCCATCTTAAATAAATATGAAGATTTATCAGCATCAATCTCTGAGACAGAATCCTCTGAACCAGAAGAGTCCAAAGAATCAGAATGATGGTGTTCATTTAAAAATTCATCTGTAGAGAGAGAAGATTTAAAAGACTTTTTACGTTTACTAGAAGGAGAAATAACAGACAAAGCCTTCTTTATGGATTCAGAAACAAAATCTCTTATGTTATCAGGAACATTCTGCACCTTAGATGTTGAGGGAACTGCAACAGACAATGGTACATCACTAAAGGAAATATTATCTGCATTAACAAGTTTGTCATGACATTTAATACAAACAACAGCTGGAGGAATAGCTACCAAAAGTTTACAGCAGATACACTTAGCTTTGGTAGATCCAGCAGGCAGAGGTTTTCCTGTAGTATCTTCTGGCTCAGATGCAACGTGAGACATCTTGCAATATGTAAGAGAAAAAACAACATATAAAGCAAAATAGATCAAATTCCTTATAAGACAGTTTCAGGAATGGGAAAAAATGCCAAACATCAAGCTTCTAGCAACCAGAAGCAAATGAAAAATGATTCTGAAATAATGTGGAGACAAAAGCGACGCCCATATTTTTTGGCGCCAAATAAGACGCCCACATTATTTGGCGCCTAAATGCTTTTGGCGCCAAAAATGACGCCACATCCGGAACGCCGACATTTTTGGCGCAAAATAACGTCAAAAAAATGACGCAACTTCCGGCGACACGTATGACGCCGGAAACGGAAATGAATTTTTGCGCCAAAAAAATCCGCGCCAAGAATGACGCAATAAAATGAAGCATTTTCAGCCCCCGCGAGCCTAACAGCCCACAGGGAAAAAGTCAAATTTTTGAGGTAAGAAAAATATGATAATTAAAGCATAATCCCAAATATGAAACTGACTGTCTGGAAATAAGGAAAGTTGAACATTCTGAGTCAAGGCAAATAAATGTTTGAATACATATATTTAGAACTTTATAAATAAAGTGCCCAACCATAGCTTAGAGTGTCACAGAAAATAAGACTTACTTACCCCAGGACACTCATCTACATGTTTGTAGAAAGCCAAACCAGTACTGAAACGAGAATCAGTAGAGGAAATGGTAAATATAAGAGTATATCGTCGATCTGAAAAGGGAGGTAAGAGATGAATCTCTACGACCGATAACAGAGAACCTTATGAAATAGACCCCGTAGAAGGAGATCACTGCATTCAATAGGCAATACTCTCCTCACATCCCTCTGACATTCACTGCACGCTGAGAGGAAAACCGGGCTCCAACTTGCTGCGGAGCGCATATCAACGTAGAATCTAGCACAAACTTACTTCACCACCTCCCTTGGAGGCAAAGTTTGTAAAACTGATTTGTGGGTGTGGTGAGGGGTGTATTTATAGGCATTTTAAGGTTTGGGAAACTTTGCCCCTCCTGGTAGGAATGTATATCCCATACGTCACTAGCTCATGGACTCTTGTTAATTACATGAAAGAAAATAATTTCATGAGCAAATCACAGGTAAACGTTAAAAAATGCCTAATACGTGTAATTTGGATAATTAAACAACAGGATGTGATGCTTAGAAAAATGTAAAAAACTAAATTTATGCTTACCTGATAAACTGATTTTGTCTATGGTAAGACGAGTCCACAAATTCATCCTTTACTAAATAATGCCCTTCTTTTTGCTCTAGGATTACTGCTTACCCTTACCCTCCTGGGTATAATGTCAGCCTTTCTGAAATACACAGTCTCTCCAGAAAAATATGACTGAACATACCTCATTGCTGCATAGCATGAAACCGTTCCTCACACTGAAGTTTCCTGTACTCCTCAGCCTCTGTGGGAACAGCAATGGACCTTAGTTACAAATGCTGAGATCATCATCCTCCAGGCAGCAGTCTTCATCCATCTGCTGCCTGAGAGTAAATAGTACACACCGGTACCATTTAAAATAACAAACTCTTGCTTGAAGAAATTAAAAACTAATATTTTATCACCTCTTTCACTTTACGCTTCCTAGTACTTAGAGTAGGCAAAGAGAATGACTGGAGGTGGAGCTATATAGACAGCTCTGCTGTGGTGCTCTTTGCCACTTCCTGTAGGGAAGGACAATATACCACAAGTAAAGGATGAATCCGTGGACTCGTCTTACTTTTACAGAAGAAACATTTTTTGGGTTTACTGTCCCTTTAAGTTTAGCTGTAGTGTAGAGAATGCCCCCCCTCCCAAACCACTCTTTTTTCCAGTGGTCATCACCATCTTAGGTACTGGCAAACAGTCTTCCATTAAAGTTTTAAGGCAATTTTTTACTATTTTCATTTTTTTCTGCAGTGTAGGACCCCCCTTTACCCTCCAACCTCCCTGATCCCTCCCAAACAGCTCTCTAACCACCCTCTTCTAACTAGTGTCCCCCATCTTAGGTACTGGCAGCTGTCTGCCTGCTCCCCCCCCCCCCCCCACCTCTAGCGATGTGTCTCTCTCTGCATCAGTGATCTGCACTGCTTCACTCGTGGGGCATGCAGAAATAGCGCAATCTCGCCGCTGTCTGTGAGATTGCCACAGAAAGAGACCAGGACATCAGTGCCATAAAGGGTACATTGCTAGTCCTTAAGGGCTAAACGACCAGCCCCTGCATAGAACAATAGTTTATATTAAATGCCTACTTTTTCCACTCCCCCCAAGGGGCTTAGAGGTATAGCAAAATTAAATCCCCCTGAACCCCATCGCAAGTAGGCCTATGAGCCCAGCTGTTTGTAGGTCACCTTCATAAGAGCCGACTACAACAGTGCAACTCTCCCATTTGATCCCTTTTATGTTATCTTGTATAGCGCCTATGTTTATAGCGCTGCTGAACCTGTTGGCGCTCTACAAATACCTGATGATAATAATAATTTCATTATTTAGAGTATGCAATTTTAACCCCTTAATGACCACAGCACTTTTCCATTTTCTGTCCGTTTAGGACCAAGGCTATTTTTACATTTTTGAGGTGTTTGTGTTTAGCTGTAATTTTCCTCTTACTCATTTACTGTACCCACACATATTATATATCGTTTTTCTCGCCATTAAATGGACTTTCTAAAGATACCATTATTTTCATCATATCTTATAATTTACTATAAAAAATTTTATAAAATATGAGGAAAAAATGGAAAAAAACACACTTTTTCTAACTTTGACCCCCAAAATCTGTTACACATCTACAACCACCAAAAAACACCCATGCTAAATAGTTTCTAAATTTTGTCCTGAGTTTAGAAATACCCAATGTTTACATGTTCTTTGCTTTTTTTGTAAACTATAGGGCCATAAATACAAGTAGCACTTTGCTATTTCCAAACCATTTCTTTTCAAAATTAGCGATAGTTACATTAGAGCACTGATATCTTTCAGGAATCTCTGAATATCCATTGACATGTATATATTTTTTTTTAGTAGACAACCCAAAGTATTGATCTAGGCCCATTTTGGTATATTTCATGCCACCATTTCACCGCCAAATGCAATCAAATACAAAAAATCGTTCACTTTTCACAAATTTTTTCACAAACTTTTGGTTTCTAACTTAAATTATTTACAAACAGCTTGTGCAATTATGGCATAAATGGTTGTAAATTCTTCTCTGGGATCCCCTTTGTTCAGAAATAGCAGACATATATGACTTTGGTGTTGCTTTTTGGTAATTAGAAGGCCGCTAAATGCCACTGCGCACCACACATGTATTATGCCCAGCAGTGAAGGGGTTAATTAGGGAGCATGTAGGGAGCTTTTTGGGGTAGTTTTAGCTTTAGTGTAGTGTAGTAGACAACCCCAAGTATTGATCTAGGCCAATTTTGGTATATTTCATGCCACCATTTCACCGCCAAATGCGATCAAATTAAAAAAAAAAAAACGTTAATTTTTTCTCAATTTTTGGTTTCTCACTGAAATTATTTACAAACAGCTTCTGCAATTATGGCACAAATGGTTGTAAATGCTTCTCTGGGATCCCCTTTGTTCAGAAATAGCAGACATATATGGCTTTGGCATTGCTTTTTGGTAATTAGAAGGCCTCTAAATGCTGCTGCGCATCACACGTGTATTATGGCTAGCAGTGAAGGGGTTAATTATGTAGCTTGTAGGGAGCTTGCAGGGTTAATTTTAGCTTTAGTGTAGAGCTCAGCCTCCCACCTGAAACATCAGACCCCCTGATCCCTCCCAAACAGCTCTCTTCCCTCCCCCACCCCACAATTGTCCCCGCCATCTTAAGTACTGGCAAAGCATATTTACATATGCTGATGTGTAGGATCCCCCCTTAGACCCCAACCTCACTGATCCCCCACCAAACTGCTATCTAACCCTTCCCCTCTGCAATAATGGGCGCCATCTTGGGTACTGGCAGCTGTCTGCCAGTACCCAGTTTTGTAACAAAATGTGCCTTTTTTAAAAAAAAATTCCCTTTTCTGTAGTGTAGCTTCCCCACCCCGCCCACCGAGACCAACCCCCAACCCCTTCCAGGACCCTTAGATTGCATTTTAATGTATTTGTGTTTTTAACTTGTAACTTTTTTTTTCTGTAGTGTAGCGGTTCCCACACGCGCCTGCCCACCACCCCCTGTGCACGCGCGCGCTCCCGTGCGTGCCCCCGTAGCTCCCGCCCCCCTCCACTCCACATAGAGCACTGATGGCCGCCCACCCGCCTCCCACGTAAGCTCCCACCCACCAACGATACCGGCCATCGATGACAGAGTGGCTCTCTCTGCATCGGATGGCCAAGGGGGGTTATTGCAGGATGCCTCCATATCGAGGCATCACTGCAATAACCGGAAAGCAGCTGGAAGCACGCAGGATCGCTTCCAGCTGCTTTCCAGACCAAGGACGTACGCCACACGTCCTCGGTCATTAACTGCATTTTTTTTTGAGGACGTGTGGCGTACGTCCTTGGTCGTTAAGGGGTTAAACTGGATTATAATGTGGACAATTGGTTCAAGACTGGAAAATCTTGGCTTAACCCGAAAAAAAAAAAAAAAAAAAAAAAAGAGGATAAAAACCATCTCATATAACTACTGGTTTCATACATTAACCAGCAAAGCACATAGAATTGGCTAGAATATTCAAAAGGAATAAAAACACAGCAGCTCTAAAATCAAATTAATCCATTTAAGCAAAACAATGTTTCTAACAATCCTAGGCTGTTCAGCACAGGGCTAACAAATATTGACAATACACAACTCAATTATTCATCATAATAATGCACAGCAAATTACCTATAATGCTCAAAGTCCCCAGAGAAACTATTTAAATGGTTCGAACAGTTGCGATTCTTAGCTAAAAAGAGTAAATTAATACAAACTAAAAGGACACTAAGGCATAAAAATGCGTTGTAGAAAGAGATTAAGACATTTGAAGACTATCAACGGATTTTAATGAAACTAGTAAAATAATAAAAGCACAACATTGGATTTAATGTGTGCATTAGGGACTAAAAAATAAAATAATTTTTACAATAATTACAAAATGGGTTATTTTTTATTTATATCTGCCTTTTTCTTTGTGCTAAAACATGTGGTATAAACACATACACAAAACAACGTCACTCTGCCACTTCCTAAATCATCCACAGAAAAAAGGAACACCAGAGACACTTAGCAATGTGTTCTTTTTGCACATAGTAATAACCCCATTGGTTGCCTTAACACTACTTGGCTGTTAATGAGCACACAACATTACGAAGATAAATTATTATACTGCCAGAAACATCGCAATTATCTTAAATACATGCAGGGCTGTTAGCAGAAAGGGGAAGTGCTGTGCCTACTGACCACAGCCCTCTGCTACTACCATTCCTGCCATGCTCTCTAGGGTAACACTAGGAGCTGAAGGTTTATCTCACTATACTGCACCCAGAGTATCTGCTGGCCAGGCCTGGGGTGGAATTATGCCAGGGCCTGGGGTATCTCTAGGAACCCAGAGCATAGCAAGGGTTTTCAGAGCAGTCAACCGTTTGCACCTCATTGTCTATGGCCCCAACCAGCAGTAAGACATAAAAAGTGCTTCAGCAATGAGCAGCTCCTCTGAACAACTGCAGATGTCTGATAGTGAAGCAGTACTAGGTGTCAGGTAACAAGTTCTAGTAGAGATCTGTCACTTAGTATTTGCCAGTGTCCAATAACTTTTAGTAATTTTCTGTCCTAAGTTTAATATTCATTGTTATATAAATGCACTAACATGAAGCAATAGAAAAAAAAGGATATACATAAAAAGCAACATGCCATATCTAAAGCATATACTGATGTTGCAATATACTTCATGCACTAATCAAGCCATTTGGGTAAATGTGTGTGAAGTTCTGAAACTTGATGCATTTTACACACAAATATTTACCAATTACTTACTGCACACAAGTTACACAAATGTATGGGGCGCTAGAGATGCTTCTAACAAGAGGTATTTAAAGGGACAACGTACTTAAGCAAGCACATGTGAAGATTTAATTATATTCAAAGCTGCTGCAGGAACACAATATCCAATTGGCTAAACTTTCTCCCACACTAAGATGTTGATTTCTGCTTCTAGTTTGCCTAAAATAATAATATATATAAAAAAATGTACAAAAATAAGAAGGGCCTTTTAGGGCCTAAAAATCAGCATGTGAGCCTACCTAGGTTTATACTTCAACAAAGAATGACAAGAGAACAAAGCAAATTTGATATTAAAAGTAAATTGGAAAGTTGTATAAAATTGCATGCCCTATCTGAATCAAGCTTTAATTTGGACAATGCTGTGCAGCAAGGAACACTACTAAGGCTTTTTGTACTTGTATACTTTGTATAGTCGTCTGTCAATGGTTTTCCAGTTTTGTGTTATAAAAGGATACACTTTTCAGAAACGTTGTTTATTGGTGCAGTTGTACAACTATGCTCCAAGCAAAAAATATTAACTCAACATCTCTGAGCTATCAGGAAGCGCATTTTTGTGTACATCAATTTATCCTTAGTGACATATTACTCACTTGTGTATAGTTATATTAAAGGGACACTCAAATCAAAATAAACTTTTATGATTCAGAAAGAACATGCAGTTTTAAGACACTTTTCAGTCTATTTCCATTATCAAATATTGCACAGTCTTTTTATATGCACACTTTCTGGGTAACAAACTCCTACTGAGCATGTGCACAAGCTCACAGGCTATACAGGGAGTGCAGAATTATTAGGCAAATGAGTATTTTGACCACATCATCCTCTTTATGCATGTTGTCTTACTCCAAGCTGTATAGGCTCGAAAGCCTACTACCAATTAAGCATATTAGGTGATGTGCATCTCTGTAATGAGAAGGGGTGTGGTCTAATGACATCAACACCCTATATCAGGTGTGCATAATTATTAGGCAACTTCCTTTCCTTTGGCAAAATGGGTCAAAAGAAGGACTTGACAGGCTCAGAAAAGTCAAAAATAGTGAGATATCTTGCAGAGAGATGCAGCACTCTTAAAATTGCAAAGCTTCTGAAGCGTGATCATCGAACAATCAAGCGTTTCATTCAAAATAGTCAACAGGGTCGCAAGAAGCGTGTGGAAAAACCAAGGCGCAAAATAACTGCCCATGAACTGAGAAAAGTCAAGCGTGCAGCTGCCAAGATGCCACCAGTTTGGACATATTTCAGAGCTGCAACATCACTGGAGTGCCCAAAAGCACAAGGTGTGCAATACTCAGAGACATGGCCAAGGTAAGAAAGGCTGAAATACGACCACCACTGAACAAGACACACAAGCTGAAACGTCAAGACTGGGCCAAGAAATATCTCAAGACTGATTTTTCTAAGGTTTTATGGACTGATGAAATGAGAGTGAGTCTTGATGGGCTAGATGGATGGGCCTGTGGCTGGATTGGTAAAGGGCAGAGAGCTCCAGTCCGACTCAGACGCCAGCAAGGTGGAGGAGGAGTACTGGTTTGGGCTGGTATCATCAAAGATGAGCTTGTGGGGCCTTTTCGGGTTGAGGATGGAGTCAAGCTCAACTCCCAGTCCTACTGCCAGTTTCTGGAAGACACCTTCTTCAAGCAGTGGTACAGGAAGAAGTCTGCATCCTTCAAGAAAAACATTATTTTCATGCAGGACAATGCTCCATCACACGCGTCCAAGTACTCCACAGCGTGGCTGGCAAGAAAGGGTATAAAAGAAGAAAATCTAATGACATGGCCTCCTTGTTCACCTGATCTGAACCCCATTGAGAACCTGTGGTCCATCATCAAATGTGAGATTTACAAGGAGGGAAAACAGTACACCTCTCTGAACAGTGTCTGGGAGGCTGTGGTTGCTGCTGCACGCAATGTTGATGGTGAACAGATCAAAACACTGACAGAATCCATGGATGGCAGGCTTTTGAGTGTCCTTGCAAAGAAAGGTGGCTATATTGGTCACTGATTTGTTTTTGTTTTGTTTTTGAATGTCAGAAATGTATATTTGTGAATGTTGAGATGTTATATTGGTTTCACTGGTAAAAATAAATAATTGAAATGGGTATATATTTGTTTTTTGTTAAGTTACCTAATAATTATGCACAGTAATAGTCACCTGCACACTCAGATATCCCCCTAAAATAGCTATAACTAAAAACAAACTAAAAACTACTTCCAAAACTATTCAGCTTTGATATTAATGAGTTTTTTGGGTTCATTGAGAACATGGTTGTTCAATAATAAAATTAATCCTCAAAAATACAACTTGCCTAATAATTCTGCACTCCCTGTACATATACTAGTCTGTGATTGGCTGATGTCTGTCACATGATACAGGAGGCCAGAATATAGGAGAAAAAATAAATTTTCCCGGAGGGGAAAAATCTACTGCTTATTTGAAACTCTGAGTAAATGCTATTGCATCGTCTTTTATTATGTACTTGTATTGCATTGAGTGGTCCTTTAAAATACCATTTTGCTAGGAGCATAAAAAAGAAAAAAAAAAAAAGAAAGTGTGCCCCTTGAAGCATGGGGAGAATAAATAAAAAAACAAATTAGTCCAAATTTCCAGTTGAGAATTTTAACAGTTTAAGCGGACTGGGATCTTTTAAAAAGAGTGAACTATAATAAAATTAATATGGGTTCAAGTGTGCAGCCAAAGATTCACAGTAAAAGAATAAATATCACAGTAACAAACACCAACCATTTTAGGTGCATATGAACTTGCAAGGGATATTGTGTAGTTTGGGAGCAAAGTATCATTTTAAAGTGTTATTAAAATCTTGTATCCTGACAGAAACCAGGAATTCAGTCTGGACTTAGCATTTAGAACAAGTAAACTGCTGGCTCAGTGTTTTTCAGAATCATCTGATATATTCTGGCTAGAGGAAACCCAGCCATGTTCTCATTGTTAGTCAAACCCTAGGCCTTCATCTCACTTAGTTTGCACTTCTACAGTTAACAGCACAGCAGCGTGTATGTAGGATTGGCCTGCTCTTCCACTTCATTTGGCTCACTGAAAAGAGAAAAGGGCAGACTCCGTATTCTGTATACAGCTAATAAAATATTTCAACTTACAATAAATACCCTATATAAATTCTGCTAAAAACAATGGGGGGGGGTCTCTTATTTAAAAAAATAAAATAATAATAATAATAATAATAATAAAGAACGTAACAGTTTGATTTATCCCTTTCTACTTCATAAAGAGTACTGTTTTTCTGCGGCATACACACATATCCTGTGAGGGCCGTGCACCAGTATTCAAACTCAACACTTTCTAAGAGGGTCAAACAGGATATGTGCGTATGCTGCTGAAAAACAGTAACAACTTTCATTAGCAGCATTTTTGCTAATGGACGTTTAGTGCAAAGATACTTAGATTTTAAACTGAAATGAACACAGGTGCCAGATAGATATTTTTCAGAAATAATGTTTTTTTTTAATATTATATATTTAGAATAATCTAAACATTGAGAAGCCAGATGTTAATCTTTAGGAACTGCCCACCATCACCTACTACTAATGTAAATAAGTGTTCAGATTCCAAACTCTTAATTCTAATTTACTGACATAAAAAACTCAACAAGTACAGTCAACTTGGTTTTAGACAAATGAAAATGAAGTTTGAAAAGAAAAAGACTTGACTGAAAAATGTCCACACTTTTTTTTCTACAATGGTGGATAATGATTAGAAAAAAAACAAACCGGGTACAATAATGGCTAAATAACCCAATATAAAAATTGTTTTATTGCTGGTACAATCGCCTCGTATTCTCATCTAAAAGAGGGGCATTTTTATGATCACCAAGAGATGCGTTTTGTAAGTAAGAATCACTATTAGTGGAGATAATTGGTGACAATATTGGTCTCCTGATGCTATTACCTTGAGACTCCGCCTATGCCTTGGGACATTAAATTGCTTTTAACACGTTTCTCTAAAGTGCAGCATTTAATACAGCAATATCCATGTGTTCCATTGGAATAACTGGCTACAGTTAGTTTGGTTTGCTGACATAAACAATTTGCCTCCAGCCACTTATTAACAAATACACTTTTATTTGCTCTACGTGACACGGTGGCTAGATTCCCATTAGTGTGCCTCCTTGAATCCAACAAAACAGCCAACGCATTCACCAAAGCCAGAAACGTTTAATATCAAGCTGTATCATTTTATTCTCTCAATCTTTAATGGTTCATTAGAAAATTGCTTTGCTGTGCTATAGCTTTGTTGTTTTACTGCTTATACAAGCTGTTCTTTGGGGAATAACTTAAAGAAATTAAACAAACAAAAAAAAAAGGTTTCCATCAAAGTTTTACTAATAGGATTCGGCTTGTGTGAAATTTAACAGATAACGTTTATCATTTATAACTAAAGATGCAATGTACTGTTTAAGAAAATCAAGGTTTTACTTTTCAAAGTTATAGAATATAAAATTTAAATGTCTTTTCCAAAATAATCTCTACATAGCAGCCGCTAATGATGTATACTTTGCTTTTAGAAGCGAGTCTTTAACCCCTTAAGGACCGTGAATTTCAGAGAAAACGTGCAGAAAAGACTAGAGCATGTTTAGCATTTTTGCCATCATTCCATTTAAATAGAAATATTGATCTAGGCCCATTTTGGTATATTTCATGCCACTGTTTTGCTACCAAATTTCTTACCAATTTTTTTGTTTTGTTTTCTTGTTATCCTTTGGTTAAAAGCAAGAAGGTTTGTTCAGGAGTGTGCACGTGTCCGCAGTACTATATGGCAGAAGTTTTGCAACAATACATTAGCAAGAGCACTAGATGGCAGCTCTATTTCCTGCCTTGTAGTGCTCCAGACGTGCACGCTACCTACATAGATAGCTCTTCAACAAAGAATAACAAGATGACCAATTTCTTTAGTGTAGCGATATTTGTGCGAGCCATACGGCAAGAGTTAGATTCTTGCTGTACGGCTGCTTGCACAAACATTGGATGAGCAGGGAATATTTTTAACCCTTCCATGTACGATATTGATATAAAGTAAAGGTGCCCATATCCATGCTTTTCAACAACGAATTCAGTAAAGGCAGTGTTTACCATCACTTTAAGTATAGAAACTATCGGTATAAGTAAGGATACCACAGACAAAATCAACTATTTTAAATGCCAATATAAAGCTAAAGTAGCTATTTGTAAACAATGTAATACACTCCAGCAGGTAAAATGGATCATTGTGAACCAATTAAATAGGAGAAAAATTAAGGTCAACTGTCCCTTTAACTCACTCTCCCACCCATGTTGCATCAGTGGTAAAGTGGCTTCTCAGGAGGGGGGGGGGCGGCTTGGCCAAAGTTGGATTGGTATTTCATAGCTGCAAGACCAAGAAAAAATCCAGCTGCACCAGACTAAACATTCTGTGCGGCTTGCAGGGAGAAATGGGAGGCACCAATGGGTGTTTTGGGGGCTCTAGATCAGGGCACCTGGGTTTGCCAAGCCCTGCATGTAAAAATAAAAATATTTAACAATAGTGCCATGAAGGATTACTAGGAATTCCTGGGCGCAAATGGTACTGTCTATACATTATGGATACCTTTCATGTGCAGCAGTTCTTATAACCTCAGCCATGATCTCCCCAGCACTCACTGAACATACTCAAGGACAAGCGCGTGTATGCAGTGGCTATTTTCATATGGCCTTAAGAATTCCTTGCACTTCAGTGCTATGGTTGGAGGAGGGCAGGTTTACTAGAAATACCTGTATAAAAAAATGCCAAAATTAAAAGGGACAGTAAACACCCTGTAATTACAACACTTTACTCCAGTCTTCCAATGGATAAATATATAAACCATATTAGAACAGATAATACCCTATTTGCTGTAATTGTTTTTCAAAAGTCAAATGGTTACCACAGGAATCAAAACAAAAAATAAAGTATATTGCAAAGTTACTTTACTATGCATAATTAAGCATTTTATATTACAATCTCAAAGGGCTCGATTTATCATTCATATTCTCCTAAAAGTTTTCATGAGAAATAATTCTATTTATCATTCATAAAAACGCCTAAAATTGGGTAAGTTCGACTGTAAAATTCTCCTTGGAGAACATGTTCTCCAAAAAAGGGTAAATTAGATCTTTTTAGTCATAATGCATTAAAGTTCTCCATAGCTACAGTGGAGAACAGCATTAGAAATCTATTCTCTACCAGTTGTAGAAGCAGTTACACAAAAAAGGGCTCTACAAGGTGCAAAAATTACCTATAACAAAGCACAATAAATAATGGCTATTGGAGTGCAATAATAATTTATGATGGAGTGAAAAAAAATATATATAATGGAGCGCTAAAATAATATATAACAAAAGCACATATAACAAAGCACAAAAATGATATCTATTGGGGCATAAAAATAAGATATAAAAAAAGCACAAAAACAATTAAAATGTAGATCTATTTTCTTATATGAAAGTTTGCTGAAGAGGGGCGTTAAAGCTACTAGGAAGGCTGTATAAAGATTTCTATTGTTTTATATATGATTGACATGGAGAATAGCTGCTTATTTTTAGTGATAAATAAGGAGAAGAAATTAATCCGACTGGAGAAATGTATCATTTCTCCTCAGCTCTCCTATGGAGAAAAAAATACTTTTTTATGATAAATACGAGCGCACATGTGCGGTCTCTCTATAGACGAGCTGCGGAGAACATATAGGAGAACAGAAAGGAGAATTCCCCAAAGTGTTTACTGTCCCTTTAAATAAATGAAGGAATACAAAACAATATACAGTGGTTTTGTATGAGTTTCTTCAGACATTATATAATTATAGTCCGACAAAGGTTTTCTTATACGTCCCTTTAACCACAGATGTGCTTTTTAATTAACCTAATCAGGCATATTTAGCAAAGCAGGTTAAAAAACAAGAATATTTAAATCTGATTTTATATATATATATATATATATATATATATATATATATATATATATATTATACTTGAATTACTCATTTACTTCTAAACATATGACAGGAGTTGAGGTACTTAAATTTGTAGCTAGTCCATCTACTAATCAAGCAACATAGATACGACACTTGGTGCTTTTATTTGAATGGAGAATGAGTAAATGCAACCTAAGGTTTGACAAATACAAGAAGCCAGTGTGTCCAACATCCAACAATTTTATCCCTAGCGCCTCTGGATGGCTCCTAAGTATTAATTTCTCAAGCATTTTTGTAACCAACGCACGCTCAGTGAAAAAAATCCTTAAATACTTTATATTAAACAGATTATAAATTGTTTAAAAAAAAAGTGTAAAATATACAACAAAATTCTTAAGTAGATAAAATGTCAAGATCGTAAAGCCTATGATTAACTCATCATGACACATATCCCATTTTCAAATTGAATGCCAACAAAGGATGCATATTAGGGCTTGGCGATATGGGCAAAAAAAACAAAAACACATTTTTTTGGAAAAAAAAACGTGATTGCTATTTTATCGCGGTTGTCTTATAAATGACTACAACACCTTCGTTTTGCATTCTAATGTTTATTTAACACTACAGAATCTTAATGTACATGTTTCTCAATGTCCAAAACACTGTTGGAGCATAAAAAACATAATTTATGTAAGAACTTACCTGATAAATTCATTTCTTTCATATTAGCAAGAGTCCATGAGCTAGTGACGTATGGGATATACATTCCTACCAGGAGGGGCAAAGTTTCCCAAACCTTAAAATGCCTATAAATACACCCCTCACCACACCCACAATTCAGTTTAACGAATAGCCAAGAAGTGGGGTGATAAGAAAAAAGTGCGAAAGCATATAAAATAAGGATTTGGAATAATTGTGCTTTATACAAAAAAATCAAAACCACCACAAAAAAGGGCGGGCCTCATGGACTCTTGCTAATATGAAAGAAATGAATTTATCAGGTAAGTTCTTACATAAATTATGTTTTCTTTCATGTAATTAGCAAGAGACCATGAGCTAGTGACGTATGGGATAATGATTACCCAAGATGTGGATCTTTCCACACAAGAGTCACTAGAGAGGGAGGGATAAAATAAAGACAGCCAATTCCTGCTGAAAATAATCCACACCCAGAATAAAATTTTTAATGAAAAAACATAAGCAGAAGATTCAAACTGAAACCACTGCCTGAAGTACGTTTCTACCAAAAACTGCTTCAGAAGAAGAAAACACACAAAATGGTAGAATTTAGTAAAAGTATGCAAAGAGGACCAAGTTGCTGTTTTGCAAATCTGATCAACCGAAGCTTCATTCCTAAACGCCCAGGAAGTAGAAACTAACCTAGTAGAATGAGCTGTAATCCTTTGAGGCGGAGTGTTACCCGACTCAACATAGGCATGATAAAAAATAAAGATTTCAACCAAGATGCCAAAGAAATGGCAGAAGCTTTCTGATCTTTTCTAGAACCGGAAAAGATGACAAATAGACTAGAAGTCTTTCGGAAAGACTTAATAGCTTCAACATAATATTACAAAGCTCTAACAGCATCCAAAGAATGCAAAGATTTCTCCTTAGAATTCATAGGATTAGGACATAATGAAGGAACCACAATTTCTCTACTAATGTTGTTAGAATTCACAACCTTAGGTAAAAAAATTCAAAAGAAGTTCGAAGCACCGCCTTATCCTGATGCAAAATCAGAAAAGGAGACTCACAAAAAAGAGTAGATAATTCAGAGACTCTTCTGGCAGAAGAGATGGCCAAAAGAAACAAAACTTTCCAAGAAAGTAATATAATGACCAAAGAATGCATGGGTTCAAAAGGAGGAGCTTGAAGAGCCCCCAGAACCAAATTCAAACTCCAAGGAGGAGAAATTGACTTAATGACAGGTTTTATACGAACCAAAGCTTGTACAAAACAATGAATATCAGGAAGATTAGCAATCCTTCTGTGAAAAATAACAGAAAGAGCAGAGATTTGTCTTTCAAGAAACTTGCGGACAAACCTTTATCTAAACCATCCTGAAGAAATATAAGTCTTCCAGACTCTATAATATATCTCTCTAGATACAGATTTACGAGCCTGTCACATAGTATCAATCACAGAGTCAGAGAAACCTCTTTGACCAAGAATCAAGCGTTCAAACTCCACACCTTAAAATTAAGGTTTTGAGATCCTGATGGAAAAAAGAACCTTGAGACAGAAGACTGGTCTTAACGGAAGAGTCCACAGCTGGCAAGAGGTCATCCGGACAAGATCCGCATACCAAAACCTGTGAGGCCATGCTGGAGCTACCAGCAGGACAAACGAGCATTCCTTAGAATATAGGAGAATACCCTTGGAAGAAGAACTAGAGGCGGAAAGATATAGGCAGGATGACACTTTTAAGGAAGAGATAATGCATCCACTGCCGCCGCCCGAGGTTCCCTGGATCCGGACAGATACCAGGGAAGTTTCTTGTTTAGATGAGAAGCCATCAGATCTATTTCTGGGAGTTCCCACATTAGAACAATCTGAGGAAATACCTCTGGGTGAAGACCATTCGCCCAAGTGCAACGTTTGGCGACTGAGATAATCCGCTTTCCAATTGTCCATACCTGGGATATGAACCGCAGAGATTAGACAGGAGCTGGATTCCGCCCAAACCAAAATTCGAGATACTTCTTTCATAGCCAGAGGACTGTGAGTCCCTCCTTGATGATTGATGTATGCCACAGTTGTGACATTGTCTATCTGAAAACAAATGAACAACTCTCTCTTCAGAAGAGGCCAAGACTGAAGAGCTCTGAAATTGCACGGAGTTCCAAAATATTGATCGGAAATCTCACCTCCTGAGATTCCCAAACCCCTTGTGCCGTCAGATACCCCCACACAGCTCCCCAACCTGTAAGACTTGCATCTGTTGAGATTATAGTCCAGGTCGGAAGAACAAAGAAGCCCCCTGAACTAAACGATGGTGATCTGTCCACCATGTCAGAGAGTGTCGTATAATCGGTTTAAAGATATTAAGTGAGATATCTTTGAGTAATCCCTGCACCATTGGTTCAACATACAGAGCTGAAGAGGTCGCATGTGAAAATGAGCAAAGGAGATCGCATCTGATGCGGCAGTCCTAAGACCTAAAATTTCCATGCATAAGGCTACCAAAGGGAATGATTGTGACTGAAGGTTTTGACAAGCTGAAATCAATGTTAAACTTCTCTTGTCTGACAAGGACAGAGTCATAGACACTGAATCTATTCTAGAAACCTAAAAAGGTTACCCTTGTCTGAGGAATCAATGAACTGATTGGTAAATTGATCCTTCAACCATGAACTTGAAGAAACAACACAAGTCGATTTATATGAGATTCTTCGAAAATGAGAAGACTGAGCAAGTACCCAGATATCGTCCAATAAGGAAATACCAAAACCCTGTTCTCTGATTACAGAAAGAAGGGCACCGAGAATCTTTGAAAAAAATTCTTGGAACTGAGGCTAGGCCAAACGGTAGAGCCACAAAACTGGTAATGCTTGTCTAAAAAGAGAATCTCAGACACCAAAAGTGATCTGGATGAATCGGAATATGCAGATACACATCCTGTAAATCTATTGTAGACATATAATGCCCTTGCTAAACAAAAGGCAGGACAGTCCTACAGAAACTGAATGTTGGTATCCTTACATAACGATTCAATATTGATAGATCCGGAACTGGTCTGAAGGAATTGACCTTCTTTGGTACAATGAAGAGATAAAATAAAACCCCAGCCCCTGTTCCAGAACTGGAACTGGCATAATTACTCCAGCCAACTCTAGATCTGAAACACATTTCAGAAATGCTGAGCCTTGCTGTGTTAACTGGGACACGGGAAAGAAAAAAATCTCTTAGCAGGAGGCCTTAACTGAAGCCAATGCTGTACCTTTCTGAAACAATGTTCAAAAACCAGAAATTGAGAACGGAATTGATAAAAATTTCTTTGAAGAAAACGTAATCTGCCCCATACCAGCTGAGCTGGAATAAGGTCCGCACCTTCATGGGTACTTAGGAGCTGGCTATAGGTTTTCTATAAGGCTTGGATATATTCCAAACTGGAAATAGTTTCCAAACTGATACCGCTCCTGAGGATGAAGGATCAGGTTTTTGTTCCTTATTGTGAGGAAAAGACCGAAAAATGATTATTAGACCTAAATTTACCTTAGATTTTTTATCCTTTGGTAAAAAAGTTCCCTTCCTTCCAGAAACAGTTGAAATAATAATTTATTACCCTGGAAAGAAAAGGAAAGCAAAGTAGACTTAGAAGACATATCAGCATTCCAAGTTTAATCCATAAAGCTTTTCTAGCTAAAATAGCTAGAGACATATACCTGACATCAACTTCAATGATATCAAAAGATGGTATCACCAATAAAATTATTAGCATGTCATAGAATAATAATAATGCTATAAAATTATGATCTGTTACTTGTTGCGCTAAAGCTTCTAACCAAAAAGTTGAAGCTGCAGCAACATCCGCTAAAAATATAGCAGGTCTAAGAAGATTACCTAAACATAAGTAAGCTTTTCTTAGAAAGGATTCAATTTTCCTATCTAAAGGATCCTTAAAATGAATTACTATCTACCGTAGGAATAGTAGCACATTTAGCAGGAGTAGAGACGGCCCCATAACCTTAGGGATTTTGTCCCAAAAAAACTCTAATCTGTCAGATGGCACAGGATATAATTGCTTAAACGTTTAGAAGGAGTAAAAGAATTACCCAAATTATTCCATTCCCTGGAAATTACTTCAGAAATAGCATCAGGGAGATTAAACACTTCTGGAATAACTACAGGAGATATAAAAACCTTAATTAAACGTTTAGACTTAGTATCAAGAGGACCAGAATCCTCTATTTCTAATGCAATTAATACTTCTTTAAATAAAGAACGAATAAATTCCATCTTGAACAAATACAAAGATTTATCAGCATCAACCTCTGAGACAGAAACCTCTGAACCAGAAGAACCATTATCAGTATCAGAATGATGATGTTCATTTAAAAAGTCATCTGAAAAAAGCGAAGTTTTAAAAGACTTTTATGTAAACTAGAAGGAGAAATAACAGACATAGCCTTCTTAATGGATTTAAAAAATAAAATCTCTTATGTTTATCAGGAACATTCTGAAAATTAGATGTTGACGGAACAGCAACAGGTAATGTAACAGTACTAAAGGAAATTTTATCTGCATTAATAAGTTTGTCATGACATGCAATACAAACAACAGCTGGAGAAACAGATACCAAAAATTATAGCAGATACACTTAGCTTGATAGCTCCAGCAGTAGACAGCGATTTTCCTGTAGTATCTTCTGACTCAGATGCAACGTGAGACATCTTGCAATATGTAAGAGAAAAAACAACATATAAAGCAAAATTGATCAAATTCCTTAAATGACAGTTTCAGGAATGGGAAAAAAATGCCAAAGAACAAGCTTCTAGCAACCAGAAGCAATGAAAAAATAAGACTGAAATAATGTGGAGACAAAAGCGACGCCCTTATTTTTAAGCGCCAAATAAGACGCCCACATTATTTGGCGCCTAAATGCTTTTGGCGCCAAAAATGACGCCACATCCGGAACGCCGACATTTTTGGCGCAAAATAACGTAAAAAAATGACGCAACTTCCGGCGACACGTATGACGCCGGAAACGGAAAAGAATTTTTGCGCCAAAAAAGTCCGCGCCAAGAATGACGCAATAAAATGAAGCATTTTCAGCCCCCGCGAGCCTAACAGCCCACAGGAAAAAAAAAGAGTCAAATTTTTGAAGGTAAGAAAAAATAATTAATTCAAATGCATTATCCCAAATATGAAACTGACTGTCTGAAAAATAAGGAAAGTTGAATATTCTGAGTCAAGGCAAATAAATGTTTGAATACATATATTTAGAACTTTATAAACAAAGTGCCCAACCATAGCTTAGAGTGTCACAGAAAAACAGAATTTATGTTTACCTGATAAATTACTTTCTCCAACGGTGTGTCCGGTCCACGGCGTCATCCTTACTTGTGGGATATTCTCTTCCCCAACAGGAAATGGCAAAGAGCCCAGCAAAGCTGGTCACATGATCCCTCCTAGGCTCCGCCTACCCCAGTCATTCGACCGACGTTAAGGAGGAATATTTGCATAGGAGAAACCATATGGTACCGTGGTGACTGTAGTTAAAGAAAATAAAATATCAGACCTGATTAAAAAAACCAGGGCGGGCCGTGGACCGGACACACCGTTGGAGAAAGTAATTTATCAGGTAAACATAAATTCTGTTTTCTCCAACATAGGTGTGTCCGGTCCACGGCGTCATCCTTACTTGTGGGAACCAATACCAAAGCTTTAGGACACGGATGAAGGGAGGGAGCAAATCAGGTCACCTAAATGGAAGGCACCACGGCTTGCAAAACCTTTCTCCCAAAAATAGCCTCAGAAGAAGCAAAAGTATCAAACTTGTAAAATTTGGTAAAAGTGTGCAGTGAAGACCAAGTCGCTGCCCTACATATCTGATCAACAGAAGCCTCGTTCTTGAAGGCCCATGTGGAAGCCACAGCCCTAGTGGAATGAGCTGTGATTCTTTCGGGAGGCTGCCGTCCGGCAGTCTCGTAAGCCAATCTGATGATGCTTTTAATCCAAAAAGAGAGAGAGGTAGAAGTTGCTTTTTGACCTCTCCTTTTACCGGAATAAACAACAAACAAGGAAGATGTTTGTCTAAAATCCTTTGTAGCATCTAAATAGAATTTTAGAGCGCGAACAACATCCAAATTGTGCAACAAACGTTCCTTCTTTGAAACTGGTTTCGGACACAGAGAAGGTACGATAATCTCCTGGTTAATGTTTTTGTTAGAAACAACTTTCGGAAGAAAACCAGGTTTAGTACGCAAAACCACCTTATCTGCATGGAACACCAGATAAGGAGGAGAACACTGCAGAGCAGATAATTCTGAAACTCTTCTAGCAGAAGAAATTGCAACCAAAAACAAAACTTTCCAAGATAATAATTTAATATCAACGGAATGCAAGGGTTCAAACGGAACCCCCTGAAGAACTGAAAGAACTAAATTGAGACTCCAAGGAGGAGTCAAAGGTTTGTAAACAGGCTTGATTCTAACCAGAGCCTGAACAAAGGCTTGAACATCTGGCACAGCTGCCAGCTTTTTGTGAAGTAACACCGACAAGGCGGAAATCTGTCCCTTCAGGGAACTTGCAGATAATCCTTTTTCCAATCCTTCTTGAAGGAAGGATAGAATCCTAGGAATCTTAACCTTGTCCCAAGGGAATCCTTTAGATTCACACCAACAGATATATTTTTTCCAAATCTTGTGGTAAATCTTTCGAGTTACAGGCTTTCTGGCCTGAACAAGAGTATCGATAACAGAATCTGAGAATCCTCGCTTCGATAAAATCAAGCGTTCAATCTCCAAGCAGTCAGCTGGAGTGAAACCAGATTCGGATGTTCGAACGGACCCTGAACAAGAAGGTCTCGTCTCAAAGGTAGCTTCCAAGGTGGAGCCGATGACATATTCACCAGATCTGCATACCAAGTCCTGCGTGGCCACGCAGGAGCTATCAAGATCACCGACGCCCTCTCCTGATTGATCCTGGCTACCAGCCTGGGGATGAGAGGAAACGGCGGGAACACATAAGCTAGTTTGAAGGTCCAAGGTGCTACTAGTGCATCCACTAGAGCCGCCTTGGGATCCCTGGATCTGGACCCGTAGCAGGGAACTTTGAAGTTCTGACGAGAGGCCATTAGATCCATGTCTGGAATGCCCCACAGCTGAGTGACTTGGGCAAAGATTTCCGGATGGAGTTCCCACTCCCCCGGATGCAATGTCTGACGACTCAGAAAATCCGCTTCCCAATTTTCCACTCCTGGGATGTGGATAGCAGACAGGTGGCAGGAGTGAGACTCCGCCCATAGAATGATTTTGGTCACTTCTCCCATCGCTAGGGAACTCCTTGTTCCCCCCTGATGGTTGATGTACGCAACAGTCGTCATGTTGTCTGATTGAAACCGTATGAACTTGGTCCTCACTAGCTGAGGCCAAGCCTTGAGAGCATTGAATATCGCTCTCAGTTCCAGAATATTTATCGGTAGAAGAGATTCTTCCCGAGACCAAAGACCCTGAGCTTTCAGGGATCCCCAGACCGCGCCCCAGCCCATCAGACTGGCGTCGGTCGTGACAATGACCCACTCTGGTCTGCGGAATGTCATCCCTTGTGACAGGTTGTCCAGGGACAGCCACCAACGGAGTGAGTCTCTGGTCCTCTGATTTACTAGTATCTTTGGAGACAAGTCTGTATAGTCCCCATTCCACAGTTGTAATGGTCTTAGATGAATGCGCGCAAAAGGAACTATGTCCATTGCCGCTACCATCAACCCGATCACTTCCATGCACTGAGCTATGGAAGGAAGAGGAACGGAATGAAGTATCCGACAAGAGTCTAGAAGTTTTGTTTTTCTGGCCTCTGTTAGAAAAATCCTCATTTCTAAGGAGTCTATAATTGTTCCCAAGAAGGGAACCCTTGTTGACGGGGATAGAGAACTCTTTTCCACGTTCACTTTCCAGCCGTGAGATCTGAGAAAGGCCAGGACGATGTCCGTGTGAGCCTTTGCTTGAGGAAGGGACGACGCTTGAATCAGAATGTCGTCCAGGTAAGGTACTACTGCAATGCCCCTTGGTCTTAGCACCGCTAGAAGGGACCCTAGTACCTTTGTGAAAATCCTTGGAGCAGTGGCTAATCCGAAAGGAAGCGCCACGAACTGGTAATGTTTGTCCAGGAATGCAAACCTTAGGAACCGATGATGTTCCTTGTGGATAGGAATATGTAGATACGCATCCTTTAAATCCACCGTGGTCATGAATTGACCTTCCTGGATGGAAGGAAGAATAGTTCGAATGGTTTCCATCTTGAACGATGGAACCTTGAGAAACTTGTTTAAGATCTTGAGATCTAAGATTGGTCTGAACGTTCCCTCTTTTTTGGGAACTATGAACAGATTGGAGTAGAACCCCATCCCTTGTTCTCTTAATGGAACAGGATGAATCACTCCCATTTTTAACAGGTCTTCTACACAATGTAAGAACGCCTGTCTTTTTATGTGGTCTGAAGACAACTGAGACCTGTGGAACCTCCCCCTTGGGGGAAGTCCCTTGAATTCCAGAAGATAACCCTGGGAGACTATTTCTAGCGCCCAAGGATCCAGAACATCTCTTGCCCAAGCCTGATCGAAGAGAGAGAGTCTGCCCCCCACCAGATCCGGTCCCGGATCGGGGGCCAATATTTCATGCTGTCTTGGTAGCAGTGGCAGGTTTCTTGGCCTGCTTTCCCTTGTTCCAGCCTTGCATTGGTCTCCAAGCTGGCTTGGCTTGAGAAGTATTACCCTCTTGCTTAGAGGACGTAGCACTTTGGGCTGGTCCGTTTTTACGAAAGGGACGAAAATTAGGTCTATTTTTTGCCTTGAAAGGCCGATCCTGAGGAAGGGCGTGGCCCTTACCCCCAGTGATATCAGAGATAATCTCTTTCAAGTCAGGGCCAAACAGCGTTTTCCCCTTGAAAGGAATGTTTAGTAGCTTGTTCTTGGAAGACGCATCAGCCGACCAAGATTTCAACCAAAGCGCTCTGCGCGCCACAATAGCAAACCCAGAATTCTTAGCCGCTAACCTAGCCAATTGCAAAGTGGCGTCTAGGGTGAAAGAATTAGCCAATTTGAGAGCATTGATTCTGTCCATAATCTCCTCATAAGGAGGAGAATCACTATCGAGCGCCTTTATCAGTTCATCAAACCAGAAACATGCGGCTGTAGTGACAGGGACAATGCATGAAATTGGTTGTAGAAGGTAACCCTGCTGAACAAACATCTTTTTAAGCAAACCTTCTAATTTTTTATCCATAGGATCTTTGAAAGCACAACTATCCTCTATGGGTATAGTGGTGCGTTTGTTTAAAGTAGAAACCGCTCCCTCGACCTTGGGGACTGTCTGCCATAAGTCCTTTCTGGGGTCGACCATAGGAAACAATTTTTTAAATATGGGGGGAGGGACGAAAGGAATACCGGGCCTTTCCCATTCTTTATTAACAATGTCCGCCACCCGCTTGGGTATAGGAAAAGCTTCTGGGAGCCCCGGCACCTCTAGGAACTTGTCCATTTTACATAGTTTCTCTGGGATGACCAACTTTTCACAATCATCCAGAGTGGATAATACCTCCTTAAGCAAAATGCGGAGATGTTCCAACTTAAATTTAAATGCAATCACATCAGGTTCAGCCTGTTGAGAAATGTTCCCTGAATCAGTAATTTCTCCCTCAGACAAAACCTCCCTGGCCCCCTCAGATTGGGTTAGGGGCCCTTCAGAGATATTAATATCAGCGTCGTCATGCTCTTCAGTAACTAAAACAGAGCAGCCACGCTTACGCTGACAAGGGTTCATTTTGGCTAAAATGTTTTTGACAGAATTATCCATTACAGCCGTTAATTGTTGCATAGTAAGGAGTATTGGCGCGCTAGATGTACTAGGGGCCTCCTGAGTGGGCAAGACTCGTGTAGACGAAGGAGGGAATGATGCAGTACCATGCTTACTCCCCTCACTTGAGGAATCATCTTGGGCATCATTGTCATTATCACATAAATCACATTTATTTAAATGAATAGGAATTCTGGCTTCCCCACATTCAGAACACAGTCTATCTGGTAGTTCAGACATGTTCAACAGGCATAAATTTTTTAAGAAAGTACAAAAAACGTTTTAAAATAAAACCGTTACTGTCACTTTAAATTTTAAACTGAACACACTTTATTACTGCAATTGCGAAAAAACATGAAGGAATTGTTCAAAATTCACCAAATTTTCACCACAGTGTCTTAAAGCCTTAAAAGTATTGCACACCAAATTTGGAAGCTTTAACCCTTAAAATAACGGAACCGGAGCCGTTTTAAAACTTTAACCCCTTTACAGTCCCTGGTATCTACTTTGCTGAGACCCAACCAAACCCAAAGGGGAATACGATACCAAATGACGCCTTCAGAAAGTCTTTTCTAAGTATCAGAGCTCCTCTCACATGCGACTGCATGCCATGCCTCTCAAAAACAAGTGCGCCACACCGGCGCGAAAATGAGGCTCTGCTTATGCTTTGGGAAAGCCCCTAAGAAATAAGGTGTCTAATACAGTGCCTGCCGATATTATTATATCAAAATACCCAGATAAAATGATTCCTCAAGGCTAAATATGTGTTAATAATGAATCGATTTAGCCCAGAAAAGTCTACAGTCTTAATAAGCCCTTGTGAAGCCCTTATTTACGATCGTAATAAACATGGCTTACCGGATCCCATAGGGAAAATGACAGCTTCCAGCATTACATCGTCTTGTTAGAATGTGTCATACCTCAAGCAGCAAGAGACTGCACACTGTTCCCCCAACTGAAGTTAATTGCTCTCAACAGTCCTGTGTGGAACAGCCATGGATTTTAGTTACGGTTGCTAAAATCATTTTCCTCATACAAACAGAAATCTTCATCTCTTTTCTGTTTCTGAGTAAATAGTACATACCAGCACTATTTCAAAATAACAAACTCTTGATTGAATAATAAAAAACTACAGTTAAACACTAAAAAACTCTAAGCCATCTCCGTGGAGATGTTGCCTGTACAACGGCAAAGAGAATGACTGGGGTAGGCGGAGCCTAGGAGGGATCATGTGACCAGCTTTGCTGGGCTCTTTGCCATTTCCTGTTGGGGAAGAGAATATCCCACAAGTAAGGATGACGCCGTGGACCGGACACACCTATGTTGGAGAAATAAGATTTACTTACCCCAGGACACTCATCTACATGTTTGTAGAAAGCCAAACCAGTACTGAAACGAGAATCAGCAGAGGTAATGGTATATATAAGAGTATATCGTCGATCTGAAAAGGGAGGTAAGAGATGAATCTCTACGACCGATAACAGAGAACCTATGAAATAGACCCCGTAGAAGGAGATCACTGCATTCAAATAGGCAATACTCTCCTCACATCCCTCTGACATTCACTGCACGCTGAGAGGAAAACCGGGCTCTAACTTGCTGCGGAGCGCATATCAACGTAGAATCTAGCACAAACTTACTTCACCACCTCCATCGGAGGCAAAGTTTGTAAAACTGAATTGTGGGTGTGGTGAGGGGTGTATTTATAGGCATTTTAAGGTTTGGGAAACTTTGCCCCTCCTGGTAGGAATGTATATCCCATACGTCACTAGCTCATGGACTCTTGCTAATTACATGAAAGAAATACAAAACAAAAAATAGTTGAAATTAAATTTGCTGCCTGTGATGTGATTAAATAGTAGCCACTAGCCACTTATTAGGTCTTATGACATACAACATTGTCATGTTTTCTTTGACAGTAATGCTAACTGTGATTAACAAATGAAGCAGTTTAAGCCACACACACATATATAATATACAATCACATACACAGTTACACACACACACACACATATATATACACACACACATATATACATATATACATATATATTTTTTTATTATTATTATTATTTTTTTTATTTATTTTATTTATTTATTTTTAAACATTTTGACTGAAAATAAGCCCTGCTCCTGTCCAGGAATCCAATTAGGGTTGCCACCTAAGCCATGTTTTCCTGGACACTTATGAGTTACACATGCTGCAGGGTGTGCAGAGGGGAACATGAATTGCACCCATGGATAGCACACGAATAGTGATGCTGGACAGCACTATTCATATTCCTTCCTGCATACCTTGCAGCATGTGTAACTCATAAGTGTCCAGGAAAACATGGCCGAGGTGGCAACCCTAAATCCAATACAGGCATATAGCAGTAGGGGTGGGGAGCTGCTCCTTTCAGAAATGCTGTGCCTTGCTGATATCAAATACATTGTAGATGCAGTTAAGTTAACCCAGCAGCAGAGGGGACTGCAGTTTTAGCCTTTTTGGCAGCCGTGGGGTTAACATACCCTAAGTTTCAGACTGCAGACGTCCCTAGGGGGAAATAGAAGTAATTGGCTTTCCCTCCTCTTCATTCCTGCATGGGCTCTGCTTTTACACTTCTAGATTGATCGGCTGGCCGGCTGCTACTCTGAGATCAGAAAGTGAAAGTAAAAACATAATTTATGTAAGAACTTACCTGATAAATTCATTTCTTTCATATTAGCAAGAGTCCATGAGCTAGTGACGTATGGGATATACATTCCTACCAGGAGGGGCAAAGTTTCCCAAACCTCAAAATGCCTATAAATACACCCCTCACCACACCCACAAATCAGTTTAACGCATAGCCAAGAAGTGGGGTGATAAGAAAAAAGTGCGAAAGCATAAAAAATAAGGAATTGGAATAATTGTGCTTTATACAAAAAAATCATAACCACCACAAAAAGGGTGGGCCTCATGGACTCTTGCTAATATGAAAGAAATGAATTTATCAGGTAAGTTCTTACATAAATTATGGTTTCTTTCATGTAATTAGCAAGAGTCCATGAGCTAGTGACGTATGGGATAATGACTACCCAAGATGTGGATCTTCCACGCAAGAGTCACTAGAGATGGAGGGATAAAATAAAGACAGCCAATTCTGCTGAAAATAATCCACGCCCAAAACAAAGTTTAAACACATCAAAATGGTAGAATTTAGTAAAAGTATGCAAAGAAGACCAATTTGCTGCTTTGCAAATCTGATCAACCGAAGCTTCATTCCTAAATGCCCAGGAAGTAGACACTGACCTAGTAGAATGAGCTGTAATCCTTTGAGGCGGAGTTTTACCCGACTCGACATAAGCATGATGAATTAAAGATTTCAACCAAGATGCCAAAGAAATGGCAGAGGCCTTCTGACCTTTCCTAGAACCGGAAAAGATAACAAATAGACTAGAAGTCTTTCGGAAATTCTTAGTAGCTTCAACATAATATTTCAAAGCTCTAACTACATCCAAAGAATGCAATGATCTCTCCTTAGAATTCTTAGGATTAGGACACAATGAAGGAACCACAATTTCTCTACTAATGTTGTTAGAATTCACAACCTTAGGTAAAAATTTAAAAGAAGTTCGCAACACCGCCTTATCCTGATGAAAAATCAGAAAAGGAGACTCACAAGAAAGAGCAGATAATTCAGAAACTCTTCTAGCAGAAGAGATGGCCAAAAGAAACAAAACTTTCCAAGAAAGTAATTTAATGTCCAATGAATGCCTAGGTTCAAACGGAGGAGCTTGAAGAGCCCCCAGAACCAAATTCAAACTCCAAGGAGGAGAAATTGACTTAACAGGTTTTATACGAACCAAAGCTTGTACAAAACAATGAATATCAGGAAGATTAGCAATCTTTCTGTGAAAAAGAACAGAAAGAGCAGAGATTTGTCCTTTCAAGGAACTTGCCGACAAACCTTTATCCAAACCATCCTGAAGAAACTGTAAAATTCTCATAATTCAAAAAGAATGCCAGGAAAAATGATGAGAAAGACATCAAGAAATGTAAGTCTTCCAAACTCGATAATATATCTTTCTAGAAACAGATTTACGAGCCTGTAACATAGTATTAATCACAGAGTCAGAGAAACCTCTTTGACTAAGAATCAAGCGTTCAATCTCCATTCCTTTAAAATTTAAGGATTTGAGATCCTGATGGAAAAAAGGACCTTGTGACAGAAGGTCTGGTCTTAACGGAAGAGTCCATGGTTGGCAAGAGGCCATTCGGACAAGATCCGCATACCCCAGGACACTCATCTACATGTAGTAGAAAGCCAAACCAGTACTGAAACGAGAATCAGTAGAGGTAATGGTATATATAAGAGTATATCGTCGATCTGAAAAGGGAGGTAAGAGATGAATCTCTACGACCGATAACAGAGAACCTATGAAATAGACCCCGTAGAAGGAGATCATTGAATTCAAATAGGCAATACTCTCCTCACATCCCTCTGACATTCACTGCACGCTGAGAGGAAAACCGGGCTCCAACCTGCTGCGGAGCGCATATCAACGTAGAATCTAGCACAAACTTACTTCACCACCTCCATAGGAGGCAAAGTTTGTAAAACTGATTTGTGGGTGTGGTGAGGGGTGTATTTATAGGCATTTTGAGGTTTGGGAAACTTTGCCCCTCCTGGTAGGAATGTATATCCCATACGTCACTAGCTCATGGACTCTTGCTAATTACATGAAAGAAACAGCCATTTTACAAATGTGTGCTAAAAGCAACCACTAGATGGAGCTGGTTTGCAAGAAATTACATACAAATCAATGCATTAAAGCCACTTCTGAGGATATTTTTTTTTAGCAAAAAATCGCGACTCTCGCGGTTTTTACATTTGCGGCAATTAATCACGGATTTAAATCGCATATGCGATTAATCGTGCAGCCCTAGTGCATATAATTCTAAGACTGACCTACTACCCTGAAGACCAGCTTGCTGGCAGTCATTAAGCTATACTATAATGTGACCATGTGTGCCAGCCTTATTCTTTTGTATAAAGTTAGAAAATAAAGAACAAATACTAGAAGAAGAAGAAAAAGAAACAACAAAAAATAAAGTCTAACATCAGACTGGATTCCTGGCTCTTCCGTCATTATGGTATCCAAATATTCAAGTCAGATCAGTCTCTGACCCTACAGCTCCTCTGTCACATTTCAGACCAGAGTCTTAGTCCGCCTGACACAAAAGTTCCTCTCTCAACATCTAACTTTAATTTCCCTCAAGCCTCCCCAATTGCAGTCTGTTTTAGAAAACTGTTGCATTCCATGCAACAAGAGGAAAGTATATATCTTGCTATTATTACTATTGCATACTTAATAACATTGCCAAAAAAGTTTTAAATGCAAATTGTGAACAAAACAAATCTACAGCACAAATATAACAAAACATGAGGCGTGTGTAACACTCAAACGTCAGTTTCCCTTATCTAATATTTGTTTATTGATGACAAAACAAAAAAGACACTACACAGCTTGCACGAGTAATGTTAGTTTTTCAGTGTTGCGTGAAGCCTCTTGCAGCTTGTTGAATGCAACCGTTCATTTGGATGAGATTCAGCTTTGTTTTAATGGGTGTGTCTACCCTTCCTGTTCCAACACGAAGTATGGGGAGAGCAGCAGGAAATCTATTTTATTTATTTTTTGTATACAAAGGTTTCCCTTCCTTATGAGGCTTTTTTTACCTGCTTAATATTGAAATAAACACCACATATTAGACAAATCCAATAGAGATCTAAAAAAAAAAAAAAAAAAACCCTTTACTGTGTAACAGGAAATGCAAATATGAATACATAAATTAATGCATTTTTAAACTATATTTTGTGACATTAAACCCACTGATTGCCAAAAAAGCTGAAAAGCAATGTCATTGATTACATGACAAATGACTGCTGATGAACTATTTACTTAAAAAAAAAAAAAAAAATCCATGTCAAAACAGTGGGGTCGTATTATAAAAAAAAAAAACCCCACACGGTTTTCAAATGAAGCAAGCTGTCATATACTTAACACCATGTATAGTAGTTCTCTGTCAAACACAACACAATTTTGCAAGTACTGTCATGCTTTTCTGTATGACCTCAGGCAACATTTCTTAGGCCTCTCAGTTATAAACTAGATACCTAACCTGACTCATTTTGGTCTACTACACAAAGTCATCAGATGCCTTTCTCTCCAACAAACACTGAAGTATATAACTGCACCTGTGTAGCAACCTGTTAATATCCCCGCAGCACTATATTTATATAATAAAATATTCTCCCCGTGCTTTATTTAAAAAAAAAAAAAGGTAGTACTTTTAATAAATATGAACATTTAAAAAATATTGGACAGGCAGTAATCATACTTATCCAGCCACATGCCTAGGACATGTGCAAAACAAAATCTTTAAAATGTTTTGCATCTTATTAAATACAGTTCCTGTAAATATTTAATTCCACTTACACAAAACTATATATTATTTTTGCAAGTAAAGGTTTCTGTTAGTGGTATTTGAATTATTTCACAATTATATAAAGAAAGGAAAAAAAGAGAAGTTCTGTATCTTGTATTTTTAACACATTCAGTTCTGAAACTAAAATGTTTTCTAATTAAAGCTTGTTTTTGTATTCCAGATATACTAAACCCAATTTTTTTTTTTTCATGATTAAGGTGAAGAATACATTCCAATTTACTTCTATTATCTAATTAGCTTAATTCTTTAGATCAGGGGTTGACAAATATGTTTAATATTTTGGAGCCAGTAAGAATATTTAGTAGCCAGCCATACTTTTAGAAGCCAGACAGTGGTATCTGTATAATCTGTATATAGATCTATGGAGAATAACTCAAAAAGTTAGTAGCCAGGGCAAAAATTGTAGGAGCCAGTGGCTCCCGGGTTTGTTGAGCCCTGCTTTAGATATCCTTTCTTGAAGAAATAGCAATGCACATGGATAAGCCAATCACACGAGGCATCTATGTGCAGCTACCAATCAGCAGCTACTGGGCCTAACTATATATACTTTTCAGCAAAGGATATAAAGAGAATAAAGCAAATTAGATAATAGAAGTAAATTAGAAAGTTGTTTAAAATTACATGCTCTTTCTAAATCATGAAAGAAAAAATGTGGGTTTTATGTCCCTTTAATTTAGTGATACAGTTTAAATATCAATGTTTATTTTTAAAATTAATATCATCTAAAGATTATTTCCAATGTTTACATACAGATTTAAATTTTAACATTAGTGGCCCTTTAAAAGGGACATTAGAATGGACAAGTGAAGGGGAGCTAAGTATCAATTAATTAGAAAATAATTGAAAAAATATTAACAAAGTGCTTTTAATCGTATTGCATCGTGGTGAGTGAACAGATATTAAAAATACAGAATTTGTATGTGCTAACTGGTTTGTGTGGTGATAAAATAATAAGATTGTGGAAGTTAATATAAATAATAAAAAGAAAGAATTAGGTATTGTACAAAATGTGACAATTTTTATATATTGAACAATGTAGCGAATACAAGTTGTAACAAATACAAGTTGTAACAATTATGAGCAAGGAAAGGAACAAATGAAATTTTAATACAAAATGGTATATATTGAAAAATAAGCAGATTAAAAAAGAGGCAAATTAAAAAGACATAAAATACATATTTGCACAATATATATGTGTCGTATGTGTATCTCACTGCAGTGGATAAAAATGGATAAAAAAGGTCTAATAAAAATTGTATAAAACAACCAAAGTTAGGGTAGTTTTGATAAGAGCGGTTGATTGTTAGAACAGTGCCTTATAAACACCTTATAGAAGTACCTTAGAAAGTAGTGGTTCTCAAAACTACTTAGTGGTTTAGTGGAATCCGTTGAAAGACATTCATATGGATAAGCTATTAGTACAGTAATAGCTAAAAAGGGTTCTTTTGTGGATGGCGGTTGTCTCAATACTATTTATCAGTATGGACTCCGGTCTGATAGCAGGTATCTGATTCCAAATGGAGTTTTCTTTGTTTAAGGTCCTGTGGGATTTCCTGTAAATTGCGGTGTCCCAATACTCTCTGTCAGTATGGTCTTCAGTTCGCAAATGAAGGAGAAAATTCTTTGGAAGTAGCAGTGTCCCTATACTCTCTGTCAGTATGGACTTTTGGATCCTTAGCTGAACCAGTGTGTAGCAGCAGTTGGATTTCTTGGGATCCGTTTGGCGGCAAAAAAGGTTCAAATTTTAAAGTACCGGCTTTTTTTCAGAAGTGACCGGCTTTTTCAAACTGAACGGTTTTTTCAAATAACCGGCTTTTTCAAATTGCCCGGCTATATATGCAGTGTTTCAGAGTGTAGGCAGCTCTACGCGTTTCGGCCGTAGCCTTTATCAAGATGCCATTGAACACAGTATAGATTGCTATTGGATACCATTGGTAGGCAATCTGTGTTACTATTGGGTGTTTGTGATTGCTTTTAACCAATAGAAAAGTTCATAGAAAAAACATAAAAAAGGAAATTCGAAAAATGTAAAGTGGAACACCTGTTATTGAATTCATAGTTTGTGTAGGTAAAAATGGAGTGAAGCTTGTATTGGGCAAAGATTTTTATAACTAATTGTGTTATGATAAGGTATATTGCCAAATATAATATAAAGGTACAGTGTCAAAATGAAAAAATGGGTATAGGAGGAACAATTGATTTCTTCGTGCCTAAATCTTTTGTGATTAAATAAAGTATCTGCTATTATGGATCTAGATGCTCATTTATTAAGGCGTTATTGCTTTAGATGAAACGTAATGTTAAGGGAAGTATTTTAATCTTAAAAGATGAGGTTTTAGATTATTGTTCGTTATCTTATATTAATCTATATTTCGGGATGGTTATTCTTTGTGTTGATCAGTGTTAATAGTGTTGATTTTTATAAAAAATAAAGATTTTTTGGGTAAGTGAAAAAGGGGCAAAATAAACTATTTTATTAAACTAAGTTATAAAGATTAATTTTATATCCAAAAAGTTATTGGGTTTAGACTGAGCTAATCTTATTCAGTAGTTGATTCGTAGGTCTTAATATTGAGAAAGGGGGGCAGAGTAAGCTATTATGTTTAATCAACTAATGTAAATATCATTGTGTATAAGTTTGTTTATTATTTGTTTTAATTAAAGAATGGAAAGAGATATTTATAGGACTTTGTTATTAAGTATTTATATTTATATTTTGATAGAAGATCTTCTTTTGATTTGTTTTTATTTTTATTTTTTGATTTTGTTTTTAATTTCACTTTTACTTTGGTTTTAAATTAGAAAGTTTAGGTCAAATTCCATGTTTAATCCATATGGATGGAGAGTTTTAAATGCATAGATATATTCT
Organism: Bombina bombina; assembly: GCF_027579735.1. NCBI lineage: Eukaryota > Metazoa > Chordata > Amphibia > Anura > Bombinatoridae > Bombina > Bombina bombina. The sequence continues at coordinate 413,919,323 of NC_069499.1, read as the reverse complement.
GCTTCCTTTCTAAGTAGAAAATGTTCCATATTACCTCCTCTGGGGCTAAGAAATACTTTTTTAATTCCCCAATATTTGAATTTGTTAGTGTTTCCGTTGTGACATTCTGTAAAGTGTTTGTATAGTTCAGTATTGGTAGCTTTGTGTTCTATATGGTGTAGGTGTTCTCTAATTCTATCTCTTAACATGCGGCTCGTTTGGCCAAAATATTGTAGGCCGCATGAACACTGTATACAGTAAATTACGTTTTGATCTGAACAGCGTATGATTTCTTTTATGTTTATGTATTGTTCATTATTATTTGATTTTATTGTTTTGATTTTTGAACTATGTTTACATGATTTGCATGAAATGCATGGAAAAAATCCTTCTATTTTTTCTTTTTTGAAATTTGTGTCTACTAAGTTGTTGGTTGTTTTACTTTTAAATTCACTAGGTGACAGAATATTTTTTAAATTTTTTTTTGCTCTTTTAAAAATAATGTCCGGCTGATTTTTTATTCTAGGTCCTAATATCTGATCTTGTTTGATGTAATGCCAATGTCTATTGAGGATCTTTTTTATTTCATGATGTTGGGAGCTATATTGTGTGATGAATGGTATAAAAAATGGGTCTTCAGTTTTTTGTTTTTGTTTTTGTTTTGTCAAATGTTGTGTAGTTAGTATTAACTCTCTGTTTTTTTCTTCAGCTTCTTTTTTGGCTTTATTAATAATGTGGGACTTATACCCTTTTTCTTTAAATCTCTGTGTGAGAATTTCGGATTGTTTAGAAAATTGGTTGATATCTGAACAGTTTTTACGGATTCTTAGATACTGACCCTTGGGTATATTTGTTTTCCATCTTGTTAGATGGCAGCTATCATTGTGAATATAATTGTTTGCGTCTGTTTGTTTGAAATAAGTTCTTGTTTTTATTTCTGTGTTAATGATTTCAATTTCTATGTCTAAAAACAGAATTTATGCTTACCTGATAAATTACTTTCTCCAACGGTGTGTCCGGTCCACGGCGTCATCCTTACTTGTGGGATATTCTCCTCCCCAACAGGAAATGGCAAAGAGCCCAGCAAAGCTGGTCACATGATCCCCCCTAGGCTCCGCCTTCCCCAGTCATTCGACCGACGTAAAGGAGGAATATGCATAGGAGAAATCATATGATACCGTGGTGACTGTAGTTAGAGAAAATAATTCATCAGACCTGATTAAAAAACCAGGGCGGGCCGTAGACCGGACACACCGTTGGAGAAAGTAATTTATCAGGTAAGCATAAATTCTGTTTTTTCCAACATAGGTGTGTCCGGTCCACGGCGTCATCCTTACTTGTGGGAACCAATACCAAAGCTTTAGGACACGGATGATGGGAGGGAACAAATCAGGTCGCCTAGATGGAAGGCACCACGGCTTGCAAAACCTTTCTCCCAAAAATAGCCTCAGATGAAGCAAAAGTATCAAATTTGTAGAATTTGGTAAAAGTGTGCAGTGAAGACCAAGTCGCTGCCTTACATATCTGATCAACAGAAGCCTCGTTCTTGAAGGCCCATGTGGAAGCCACAGCCCTAGTGGAGTGAGCTGTGATTCTTTCAGGAGGCTGCCGTCCGGCAGTCTCATAAGCCAATCGGATAATGCTTTTAAGCCAGAAAGAGAGAGAGGTAGAAGTTGCTTTTTGACCTCTCCTTTTACCAGAATAAACAACAAACAAAGAAGATGTTTGTCTGAAATCCTTAGTAGCTGCTAAGTAAAATTTGAGAGCACGAACTACATCCAAGTTGTGCAATAAACGTTCCTTCTTTGAAACTGGATTAGGACACAAAGAAGGCACGCCTATCTCCTGGTTAATATTTTTGTTAGAAACAACTTTCGGAAGAAAACCAGGTTTAGTACGCAAAACCACCTTATCTGCATGGAACACCAGATATGGAGGAGAACACTGCAGAGCAGATAACTCTGAAACTCTTCTTGCAGAAGAAATTGCAACCAAAAACAAAACTTTCCAAGATAATAACTTTATATCAACGGAATGTAGGGGTTCAAACGGAATCCCCTGAAGAACTGAAAGAACTAGATTGAGACTCCAGGGAGGAGTCAAATTTTTGTAAACAGGCTTGATTCTGACCAGAGCCTGAACAAAAGCTTGAACGTCTGGCACAGCCGCCAGCTTTTTATGAAGTAAAACAGATAAAGCAGAAATCTGTCCCTTCAAAGAACTTGCAGATAATCCTTTCTCCAAACCTTCTTGAAGAAAGGATAGAATCCTAGGGATTTTTATCTTGTTCCATGGGAATCCTTTAGATTCACACCAACAGATATATCTTTTCCATATTTTATGGTAGATTTTTCTAGTTACAGGCTTTCTAGCCTGAACAAGAGTATCAATGACAGAATCTGAGAACCCTCGCTTTGATAAAATCAAGCGTTCAATCTCCAAGCAGTCAGTTGGAGTGAGGCCAGATTCGGATGTTCGAACGGACCTTGAACAAGAAGGTCCTGTCTCAGAGGTAGCTTCAATGGTGGAGCTGATAACATATTCACCAGGTCTGCATACCAAGTCCTGCGTGGCCACGCAGGAGCTATCAAGATCACCGATACCCTCTCCTGTTTGATCCTGGCTACCAGCCTGGGAATGAGAGGAAACGGTGGGAACACATAAGCTAGGTTGAAGCTCCAAGGTGCTACTAGTGCATCCACTAGAGTCGCCTTGGGATCCCTGGATCTGGACCCGTAGTAAGGAACCTTGAAGTTCTGGCGAGAAGCCATCAGATCCATGTCTGGGATGCCCCATAATTGAATTATTTGGGCAAAGATTTCCGGATGGAGTTCCCACTCCCCCGGATGAAAAGTCTGACGACTCAGAAAATCCGCTTCCCGATTTTCCACTCCTGAGATGTGGATTGCAGACAAGTGGCAGGAGTGAGTCTCCGCCCATTGAATTATCTTGGTCACTTCTTCCATCGCCAGGGAACTCCTTGTTCCCCCCTGATGGTTGATATACGCAACAGTCGTCATGTTGTCTGATTGAAACCTTATGAATTTGACCTTTGCTAGCTGAGGCCAAGCCTTGAGAGCATTGAATATCGCTCTTAGTTCCAGAATGTTTATTGGTAGAAGAGATTCTTCCCGAGACCAAAGACCCTGAGTTTTCAGGGGTTCCCAGACCGCGCCCCAGCCCACCAGACTGGCGTCGGTCGTGACAATGACCCACTCTGGTCTGCGGAAGCTCATCCCTTGTGACAGGTTGTCCAGGGTCAGCCACCAACGGAGTGAATCTCTGGTCCTCTGATCTACTTGAATCGTTGGAGACAAGTCTGTATAATCCCCATTCCACTGTCTGAGCATGCACAGTTGTAATGGTCTTAGATGAATTCGCGCAAAAGGAACTATGTCCATTGCCGCAACCATCAAACCTATTACTTCCATGCACTGCGCTATGGAAGGAAGAAGAACAGAATGAAGTACTTGACAAGAGTTTAGAAGTTTTGATTTTCTGGCTTCTGTCAGAAAAATCCTCATTTCTAAGGAGTCTATTATTGTTCCCAAGAAGGGGACTCTTGTTGACGGAGATAGAGAACTTTTCTCTACGTTCACCTTCCACCCGTGAGATCTGAGAAAGGCTAGGACAATGTCCGTATGAGCCTTTGCTTGTGGCAGGGACGACGCTTGAATCAGAATGTCGTCCAAGTAAGGTACTACTGCAATGCCCCTCGGTCGTAGCACCGCTAGAAGGGACCCTAGTACCTTTGTGAAAATTCTTGGGGCAGTGGCTAATCCGAATGGAAGTGCCACAAACTGGTAATGTTTGTCCAGAAAGGCAAACCTTAGGAACTGATGATGTTCCTTGTGGATAGGAATATGTAGATACGCATCCTTAAAATCCACCGTGGTCATGAATTGACCTTCCTGGATGGTAGGAAGAATTGTTCGAATGGTTTCCATTTTGAACGATGGAACCCTGAGAAATTTGTTTAAGATCTTGAGATCCAAGATTGGTCTGAATGTTCCCTCTTTTTTGGGAACTATGAACAGATTGGAGTAGAACCCCATCCCTTGTTCCTTTAATGGAACAGGATGAATCACTCCCATTTTTAACAGGTCTTCTACACAATGTAAGAATGCCTGTTTTTTTATGAGGTCTGAAGACAATTGAGACCTGTGGAACCTTCCCCTTGGGGGTAGCTCCTTGAATTCCAGAAGATAACCTTGGGAGACTATTTCTAGGGCCCAAGGATCCAGAACATCTCTTGCCCACGCCTGAGCGAAGAGAGAAAGTCTGCCCCCCACCAGATCCGGTCCCGGATCGGGGGCCAACATTCTTTGTAGCAGTAGCAGGTTTCTTGGCCTGCTTACCTTTGTTCCAGCCTTGCATTGGCCTCCAGGCTGGCTTGGCCTGAGACGTATTACCCTCTTGCTTAGAGGGTGTAGAACTTGAAGCTGGTCCGTTTCTACGAAAGGGACGAAAATTAGGCTTATTTTTAGCCTTGAAAGACCTATCCTGAGGAAGGGCATGGCCCTTTCCCCCAGTGATATCTGAAATAATCTCTTTCAAGTCAGGGCCAAACAGCGTTTTCCCCTTGAAAGGAATATTAAGCAATTTGTTCTTGGATGACGCATCCGCTGACCAAGACTTTAGCCAAAGCGCTCTGCGCGCCACAATAGCAAACCCTGAATTTTTCGCCGCCAATCTAGCTAATTGCAGGGTAGCGTCTAGAGTAAAAGAATTAGCCAATTTAAGAGCACGAATTCTGTCCATAATCTCCTCATAAGAGGTATCCTTATATAGCGACTTTTCTAGTTCATCAAACCAGAAACACGCTGCTGTAGTAACAGGAACAATGCATGAAATTGGCTGTAGAAGGTAACCTTGCTGAACAAACATCTTTTTAAGCAAACCTAACTTTTTATCCATAGGATCTTTGAAAGCACAACTATCCTCTATAGGGATAGTAGTGCGTTTGTTTAAAGTAGAGACAGCCCCCTCGACCTTAGGGACTGTCTGCCATAAGTCCTTTCTGGGGTCGACTATAGGAAACAATTTCTTAAATATAGGGGGAGGAACAAAAGGTATGCCGGGCCTTTCCCATTCTTTGTTTACAATATCCGCCACCCGCTTGGGTATAGGAAAAGCTTCGGGGGGCACCGGGACCTCTAGGAACTTGTCCATCTTACATAATTTCTCTGGAATGACCAAATTGTCACAATCATCCAGGGTAGATAACACCTCCTTAAGCAGAGCGCGGAGATGTTCCAATTTAAATTTGAACGTAATAACATCAGGTTCAGCTTGTTGAGAAATTTTTCCTGAATCTGAAATTTCTCCCTCAGACAAAACCTCCCTAGCCCCTTCAGACTGGAGTAAGGGCATGTCAGAACCATTATCATCGGCGCCCTCATGCTCTTCAGTATCTAAAACAGAGCAGTCGCGCTTACGCTGATAAGTGGGCATTTTGGCTAAAATGTTTTTAATAGAATTATCCATTACAGCCGTTAATTGTTGCATAGTAAGAAGAATTGGCGCACTAGATGTACTAGGGGCCTCTTGTGTGGGCAAGACTGGTGTAGACACATAAGGGGATGATGCAGTACCATGCTTACTCCCCTCACTAGAGGAATCATCTTGGGCATCATTTTCACTATCACATGCATCACATCTATTTAAATGAGAAGGAACTTTGGCTTCCTGACATACAGAACATAGTCTATCTGATGGTACAGACATGATAAACAGGCATAAACTTGATAACAAAGTACAAAAAACGTTTTAAAATAAAACCGTTACTGTCACTTTAAATTTTAAACTGAACACACTTTATTACTGAATATGCGAAAAAGTATGAAGGAATTGTCCAAAATTCACCAAAATTTCACCACAGTGTCATAAAGCCTTAAAAGTATTGCACACCAAATTTGAAAGTCTTAACTCTTAAAATAACGGAACCGGAGCCGTTTTTACATTTAACCCCTATACAGTCCCTGGTATCTGCTTTGCTGAGACCCAACCAAGCCCAGAGGGGAATACGATACCAAATGACGCCTTCAGCACGCTTTTTCAGTGTATCAGAGCTCCTTACACATGCATCTGCATGCTTTGCTTCCCAAAAAACAACTGCGCATTAGTGGCGCTAAACTGAGGCTCTGCCTATGACTAGAGAAGGCCCCCAGTGAAAAAGGTGTCCAATACAGTGCCTGCCGTCTTTTTTATCAAAATTCCCAAGATAAAATTAACTCCTCAAAGTAATAAACCATTAAACATGTTTATAAAACAAACGTTTTAGCCCAGAAAAATGTCTACCAGTCTTTAAAGCCCTTGTGAAGCCCTTTATAACTTGTTATTAAAATGGCTTACCGGATCCCATAGGGAAAATGACAGCTTCCAGCATTACCAAGTCTTGTTAGAAATGTGTCATACTTCAAGCAGCAAAAGTCTGCACACTGTTCCCCTCAACTGAAGTTACTTCATCTCAACAGTCCTGTGTGGAAACAGCCATCGATTTTAGTAACGGTTGCTAAAATCATTTTCCTCTTACAAACAGAAATCTTCATCTCTTTTCTGTTTCAGAGTAAATAGTACATACCAGCACTATTTTAAAATAACAAACTCTTGATTGAAGAATAAAAACTACATTTAAACACCAAAAAACTCTAAGCCATCTCCGTGGAGATGTTGCCTGTACAACGGCAAAGAGAATGACTGGGGAAGGCGGAGCCTAGGGGGGATCATGTGACCAGCTTTGCTGGGCTCTTTGCCATTTCCTGTTGGGGAGGAGAATATCCCACAAGTAAGGATGATGCCGTGGACCGGACACACCTATGTTGGAGAAAAGTGGATTAGATTACTGCTGTACTCGTGTGTAAATTTAAGATTCATTGGGTTAGTGTTCATGTCCTCTATGAATAGTTCTAGAAGTTCATGTTCCCCCTTCCAAATGATGAAGAGATCATCTATGTATCTGTAGTAGTGCACAAGGTTCGCCCCCCATTGTCCTTCATATATAAAGTTTTTTTCGAAGAGACCCATAAACAGGTTCGCATAACTAGGGGCGAACCTTGTGCCCATTGCTGTTCCTTTGACTTGGAGATATATATTTTCATTGAAGAGAAAAGAATTATTGTTGAGTATGAAATTTATGCATTCAAGTAGAAATTGGTTTTGATCTGAGTTTAAAAGTGGATCTTTGTCAAGGAAATATTTTATTGCTCTTAAACCTTTTTGATGGTCTATATTTGTGTATAGCGAATTGACATCGCAAGTGACTAATAGAAAATTTTCTTTCCAAGAAAGATTTTTTAAAATATTGAGTAATTGAGTTGAATCTTTGAGATAGGATGGTAGGGATATAACATAATTTTGTAAAAAGAAATCTACGTATTGGGAAAGATTAGATGTGAGTGATCCTATGCCTGATATGATGGGGCGGCCTGGGGGTCTAGTGAGGTGTTTATGGATTTTAGGTAAAATGTAGAATGTTGGAGTGATGGGATTTTTTACGTTTAGGAATTCATATTCATATTTCGTTAATAACCCAGTATTAAATGCTTTATCCAATAATTGTTCTAATTTTATTGTCTGATTTTTAATGGGATTATTTTTCAGTTTTTTGTAAGTGGTTTCGTCGTGAAGAAGTCTATTTGATTCTTCAATGTAGAAGGAAGTGTCCATAAGGACGATGCCTCCGCCTTTATCCGCTGGTTTGATTGTAATATTTTTATTATTTTTTAAATCTTTGATTATGTTGAGTTCTTTCTGACTCATGTTCCAATTAAGATATTTATTTTGGTCAAGGTTTTCTAAGTCTTTTTTCAACATTTCTTCAAATAGTTTAATGTGTTCACTCTTTTCATGAGTGGGGTAGAAAGTGGAAGGGGCTTTTAGATCAGTGTGTTTATACATGGTTTCTTTTTCTTTTAAAACTTTATTTTCTAAAGGATTTTTTATGTAATACCTTTTAAGTGTGAGTTTTCGAACAAATTGGTTAATGTTAATAAGGGTTTCAAACTTATTAAGTTTGCAGGAAGGGGCAAAAGATAGGCCTTTATTTAGAATGTTCTTTTGTATGTCATTTAGTGGATATTTACTTAAATTGAATATTCCTGAATGTTTTATTTCTGTCTTTTTGGTGTTTTGCCTGGATTTTCTTCTGCCCCTCCTGCCTCTAAACCTCTTTTGTTTCTTACAGTTCTTTGTGGTAGTATACGGGAATTTGTGTTTTTTGAGGTTCCTTCCCCCAAAGGGGACTTTTTTTGCGTTTCATGTCCCTAAAAAAACTTGTTGTCAAACACAACAACAAGTTTTTTTAGGGACATGAAACGCAAAAATTTTCTTTAAATGATTCAGACAGATAATATAATTTTAAACAACTTCCCAATTTACTTCTATTATCTAATTTGCTTCATTCTGTTGGTATATCTTATTGAAAAAACAGCAATTTTTTACAGGGAACTGGCTGAACACATCGGGTAAGCCAATCACATGAGGCATATATGTGCAGCCACCAATCAGCAGCTCCTGAGGCTACCTAGGTATCCTTTTCAACAAAGGATACCAAAACAACGAAATAAATTAGATAATAGAAGTAAATTGGAAAGCTGTTTAATATTACCTGCTCTATCGGAATCACAAAAGAAAATATTTGTGTTTTATATCCCTTTATCAAAAGAATATGTTACTGTTCACACTTTCTGTGGGAAAAGATCCAACTGAGCATGTGCACAAAAGCTCACAGGGTAAACGTAAACTAGTCTGTAATTGGCTGATGTCTGTCACATGATACAGGGGCTGGAAAATGGGAGAGAAAAATACATTTGTCAGAAAAAAAAATTCTACTTCTTATTTGAAATTCATAGTAGGTGTTTATGCATTGTCATTTTATTATGTAATTCTACTGAATTTAGTGGTTCTTTAATACTGGAAATCTCAGCACCTAAATTTGTAGTGGTTAATTATGTCACTATATGGAAATCTATGAATATAAACACAAAGATCTCTATATTTTTAAAGCCTGCAATTGGACCCCTTGCAAATATAAAATATGAAAACCTGCAACTGTAAGGAACAGCAGATGTAAGCGGTGGCAATTAAATCACCCTGGACCAAATCATTCTGGATGACTGACCAGCACTGCTCTCACACAACTGGTTGTGCCAGAGCAGGGGCAGGGCATTTCCTTCAGTAATACTAAATGCAGGCAGCAGATGCTGTTCCCTGTTTGAAAACATTGTATAAGCAGAGCCAAATTTTACAAATGATCTTACTTCTATACCCTCATAGAGGGACCAAGTTTCAACCAAATAATGAATGTATAATCCAATGTTTTATTTTACTTAAGCCAACATTTTATGGTATGGTACAGTATCCCACAAAAGGGAGTACACCCCTCACATTTTTGTAAATATTTTATTATATTTTTTCATTTGACAACACTGAAGAAATGACACTTTGCTGCAATGTAAAGTAGTGAGTGTACAGCCTGTATAACCATGTCAATTTACTGTCCCCTCAAAATAACTCAACACACAGCCATTAATGTATAAACCGTTGGCAACAAAAGTGAGTACACCCCTAAGTGGAAATTTCCAAATTGGGCACAAAGTGTCAATATTGTGTGGCCACCATTATTTTCCAACATTGCCTTAACCCTCTTGGGCATGGAGTTCACCAGAGCTTCATAGGTTGCCACTGGAGTCCTTTTCCACTCCTCCATGACAACATCACGGAGCTGGTGGACCTTGCGCTCCCCCACCTTCCATTTGAGGATGCCCCACAGATGCTCAATAGGGTTTAGGTCTGGAGACATGCTTGACCAGTCCATCAACTTTACCCTCAGCTTCTTTAGCAAGGCAGTGGACGTCATGGAGGTGTGTTTGGGGTCGTTATGTTGGAATACTGCCCTGCGGCCCAGTCTCAGAAGGGAGGGGATCGTGCTCTGCTTCAGTATGTCACAGTACATGTTGGCATTCATGGTTCCCTCAATGAACTGTAGCTCCCTAGTGCCGACAGCACACATGCAGGCCCAGACCATGACACTCCCACCATCATGCTTGACAGTAGGTAAGATACACTTGTCTTTATACTCCTCACCTGGTTGCCGCCACATACACTTGACACCATCTGAACCAAATAAGTTTATCTTGGTCTCATTGGACCACAGGACATGCTTTCAGTAATCCCTGTCCTTAGTCTGCTTGTCTTCAGCAAACTGTTTGCAGGCTTTCTTGTGCATCATCTTTAGAAGAGGCTTCCTTCTGAGACAACAGCCATGCAGACCAATTTGATGCAGTGTGCGGCGTATGGTCTGAGCACTGACAGGCTGACTCCCCATCCCTTCAACCTCTGCAGCAATGCTGGCAGCACTCATACGTCTTTTTCCCAAAAACAACCTCTGGATAAGACGCAGAGCACTTGCACTCAACTTCTTTGGTCGACCATAGCGAGGCCTGTTCTGAGTTGAACCTGTCCTGTGAAACAGTCTTGCCCACTGTGCTGCAGCTCAGTTTCAGGGTCTTGGCAATCTTCTTATAGCCTAGGTCATCTTTATGTAGAGCAACAATTATTTTTTTCAGAACCTCAGGGAGTTCTTTGCCATAAGGTGCCATGTCGAACTTCCAGTGACCAGTATGAGAGTGCGAGAGAGATAACACCAAATTTAACATACCTGCTACCCATTCACACCTGAGACCTTGTAACACTAACGAGTCACATGACACCGGGGAGGGAAAATGGCTAATTGGAACCAATTTGGACATTTCCACTTGGGGGTCTACTCACTTTTGTTGCCAACGATTTAGACATTAATGGCTTTGAGTCGAGTTATTTTGAGGGACAGCAAATTTACACTGTTATACAGGCTATACAATCACTACTTTACATTGTAGCAAAGTGTCATTTATTCAGTGTTGTCACATTTAAAGATATAAAAATATTTACAAAAATGTGAGGGGTGTACTCACTTTTGTGAGATACTGCATGTGTATTTTGTGATGCTATTCAGTGCATGGCAACCCACATGTACCCTGGCACTAACTCCACCAAATGGAGAGAACGGTTAAAATTGTTGTGCGAAAAATTATCAACAATCTTTTAAAATAAGCTCTAAAACTGTGATATTTCCCAAGTGTAATTTATTATAGGTTTTTTTTGTACATATATCCTACACATACATTGTGTGAGTAGGTATGATGCATAAACGCTTTGCCGCTGCTATATGCTAGACGTACTATGCTGAAAAACTAAGATGAATTCATGTGAACAATACTAACTTCCTTGTGATATAATAAGATAAAAAAAACATTATGAAAGGAAACATCAGATATTATTAGCAATCCTAGTCAGCAGACACATTTTGACAGCTTAAGCACAAACAACTCATCCAGGCTGTCAGTGTTCACAGCTTTGCTCTACAGCATCTTGATATTTTGGGTGTTCTTTTCTACTTTCACCTAAAGAGTAGGTAATCATTAGTAAATCATTGAGATTATTAAAATAGTGGAAGGAAAAAAAAAATCTAATCCTGAATAATTTAAAATGGTGTTCAATACTAGCACAAACCACTGTGCTATACAAATAATTATAAAACACCACAACGAAATATAGCACAGTCTGCAAGGAATTCATATTAATCTGCTCCTTAATATTCCTACTGGCTCCGACACTTGAAATACATTTGCCAACTACTGAAGTACAAGACTGTGTTCTTGAAATCTACATTACCATTTTAACCCCCTTTAAAATCCAGTCCAAAGATTAATGTCATATCTGGGGGTGAGTGCCATAGCAAACAATTTGCCAAATTGTGTAATTACGCAAAAAATAATATACTTGTAATTAGTATGTGGATCAAATATTCAGTTTGGTTAACCAATCTGAGCGTTTAAGTAAGGAAGCAGATGGTCAAGTATAACACTGATCTGGGAGGTCATAGTGGAACCCAGGAAGAAAATGAGAGGAGACAATTAGTAGCCATGAAATGGTATATTTAGAATAGCCCAAGTGCTGTGGCTGCCAGATTCACAGCATTTGTCGCACCCTGTCTTATACCTTTCAGATATTCTAACAGGTGTTTTTTCAGCTCTTCTCTGCCTTGTTACATTCTAGTACAGTACTTTAATTAAGAACATCTTTGCTGGTGTGCACCATGTTATTTATCAGTAGGATGCACTTGGCAAGATCACACAGAATCAAGTAAAAAAAAAAAAATACTGAAGAGAATCACATTAAATATGATCTGCCATGTACTTTTAATTGTTTTACAGATAAGTAAAAAATAAAAAACCTACATTATATATACTGGGCAGTATCATCATCTTGGTGCAATGCAGCTTGGACAAAAAAAGACTTCTCAAATGCAGTATTCACGCTCCATTGCAATAGATAAGACTGTGTACATAAACACTTAGGCCTCACTTGTGAGCACACACATAAAAAGCTGCTTTACTGGCTAATACAGCTACACTTTGTCAAGTGTTGTCCCTTTTACAAATATGCATTGCCCAGAGCTGAAATTTGACAGTGGACACAAGAAGGTATGTGGTGCAATCAGGGTTACTCCCTTTGTCCATTCATAGAATCTGACAGAAGATAAGGGCTGCTTGGTCAAATAGAATTTACCCATTTGGTCGAATGCAAACACAGCTGTCTTTACTATAACTATCACAATGTGTCATCTATCTCAAACACAACATTTTCCTTTTTACTGTCTAAGGTCAGGTCTCATTAAGAATAAATAAGCTCATTTGGAAACATACTATTCTCTTTCATTTTAATGTTGTCGTTTTGTTAGCTAGTAAAGGGACCAGATAGAATTTGGCCATGTATACTAAAGCCACGAGAACTTGCAGTACAACAACATGTAATTGTGCTTAATGACAGCCTATGTATATGGGGGTAGCTTCTCAAGTACACTCCGTTATCTATGGTGAATGTAACAATACCTCAGTCGATTCCTACTGAGACAATAAAAACTAATAGATGGAAGGAGAGTGAATAAGATGCCAATTCTACCCAATACTTAAAGGGCCATTATACACTCATTTTTTCTTTGCATAAATGTTTTGTAGATTATCTATTTATAAAGCCCATAAAGTTTTTTTTTTTTTTTTAAATGTATAATTTTGCTTATTTTTAAAGAACATTGCTCTGATTTTCAGACTCCTAAACAAGCCCCAAAGTTTTATTTGAATACTGTCAGCTGCCTTCTCCAGCTTGCTCCTGTTAGTGTAAAGGGTCTTTTCATATGCAAAAGAAGGGGGGGGGGGGGAGTGTCTTATTTCCCACTTGCAGTGGGCTTTCCAACTACCTTTTCAACAGAGCTAATCTGAACGCTTCTAAGTACGTTTTTAAACCATTTTATACTGGATTTTTATATCAGTATCTGTGCATCTTATTCTTTATAGTAGTGTCTATTACATGTAGTTATATGAAAATGAGTGTATACTGTCCCTTTAAGGAGGATATGCCTGTAATGTTTTCTTAGAAAACTGTAAAAGTGATATTGTAATGCAATATTAAAAAGCTCTAAAAGCATTTTATTCTACAAATCATTATTGGTAACTATGGGCAAGATTAGCAGTAGCCAATTGAGTTTTCAGTGCAGGATGTGGTCTTTTCGCAATCAAATTACCATTGCGCAGGTATTACAAGTCTTGAAAAATTGTGATTGCGCATGTACATTCGCGTTTTATGCAACAATCCTTTCTGCGCTTGAAGAGCTGTAGTTAACAGTTTTGCCCAACAAAAAAGTTTCACAAAACACTTGAAAAATACATTACAAAGTACAGTTACACTCATTAACACTGACTAATAAAAATTATTAAAAACAAATATTGTACTTAAAAGTTATAATGTTATAAAGTTTGAGATACGAGACCTAGGGTGTTAGGGGAAAAAAAAGCTTATGCAGGGATTTTACAGTTACATACATAGAGAAACATGGATTTATATGTATAAGGATATGTTTAACTATGGAGATAATAAAAATATTTTACATTACAATTGTATGCACATTAAACAATATCTCAGGGAGATTTTCAAAGAGATATTCACATATAGACTGAGATATCTAGACATTATATATATATATATATATATATATATATATATATATATATTCATATACATATCTTACTATAAATAGATATATCTGTCCAGAAATTATCACATATATAGAGAAATATTTATTTAGCATTAAATAGAACATATTCCGTTGCAAAAACATTTTCGCAATATGAAAAATTTGCATTTTCATGTAAACTTTGAGGAGAATACGTCATGGGCTTTGTGCAACACATTAGGGTTTTTTTTTAACTTTCTATTTGTCTTGTCTATCGACTTATATCGGGAATACATGAACGCACACAACATTTCGCAGTTTGCATTACGCGACTTAACGCGCACGCAAAATAAGCTATTTCTCAACTTGTAATAGCTGCGCAACCCCCAAATGAGAAAAAGCCATAACACGCACAGTGTTTTTCACAACCAATTTGCCGCATGACTTATAATCTTGCCCTATGTGTTTAACTCCCACAAATGGGTTAAATAAAATTAGTGTGATGAACACAGCATTTTATCTGGCAAGCAATTGTTTCAAAGATACTTAAGATGGCAATATTAAACTGAGAAATATGCACTGGGTTACATGGTAAACACATGTCATTTAGAGGGGCAGCTGGTTTTACTAGGATAAGTGCCCTTTCAAAGCATTTAGAAATGCGATTGCACAGTAGTTTATTTTCTTAAATAGAAAGGTACAACCGGTGTTCACCTCAGGAACTATTTAATGAGCACACCACCAGGCTGTTTTTACTAACTACCCAGATAAAAAATTAAGCCAATATTAAGCTAAAAATAGCCAATATCTGTTATAAAAACATAATTTATGCTTACCTGATAAATTCCTTTCTTCTGTAGTGTGATCAGTCCACGGGTCATCATTACTTCTGGGATATTAATCCTCCCCAACAGGAAGTGCAAGAGGATTCACCCAGCAGAGCTGCATATAGCTCCTCCCCTCTACGTCACTCCCAGTCATTCGACCAAGGACCAACGAGAAAGGAAAAGCCAAGGGTGAAGTGGTGACTGGAGTATAAATTAAAAAATATTTACCTGCCTTAAAAACAGGGCGGGCCGTGGACTGATCACACTACAGAAGAAAGGAATTTATCAGGTAAGCATAAATTATGTTTTCTTCTGTTAAGTGTGATCAGTCCACGGGTCATCATTACTTCTGGGATACCAATACCAAAGCAAAAGTACACGGATGACGGGAGGGATATGCAGGCTCTTTATACAGAAGGAACCACTGCCTGAAGAACCTTTCTCCCAAAAATAGCCTCCGATGAAGCAAAAGTGTCAAATTTGTAAAATTTGGAAAAAGTATGAAGCGAAGACCAAGTTGCAGCCTTGCAAATCTGTTCAACAGAGGCCTCATTCTTGAAAGCCCAAGTGGAAGCCACAGCTCTAGTAGAATGAGCTGTAATTCTTTCAGGAGGCTGCTGTCCAGCAGTCTCATAAGCTAAACGAATTATGCTACGAAGACAAAAAGAAAGAGAGGTAGCGGAAGCTTTTTGACCTCTCCTCTGCCCAGAGTAAATGACAAACAGAGAAGACGTTTGTCGAAATTCCTTAGTTGCCTGTAAGTAAAATTTTAGAGCACGGACTACATCCAGGTTGTGCAGTAGACGTTCCTTCTTTGAAGAAGGATTTGGGCATAAAGAAGGAACAACAATCTCTTGATTGATATTCCTGTTAGTAACTACCTTAGGTAAGAACCCAGGTTTAGTACGCAGGACTACCTTATCCGAATGAAAAATCAAATAAGGAGAATTACAATGTAAGGCTGATAATTCAGAGACTCTTCGAGCCGAGGAAATAGCCATTAAAAATAGAACTTTCCAAGATAACAACTTTATATCAATGGAATGAAGGGGTTCAAACGGAACGCCCTGTAAAACATTAAGAACAAGGTTTAAACTCCATGGTGGAGCAACAGTCTTAAACACAGGCTTAATCCTGGCCAAAGCCTGACAAAAAGCCTGGACGTCAGGAACTTCTGACAGACGTTTGTGTAACAGAATGGACAGAGCTGAGATCTGTCCCTTTAATGAACTAGCAGATAAACCCTTTTCTAAACCTTCTTGTAGAAAAGACAATATCCTAGGAATCCTAACCTTACTCCAAGAGTAACCTTTGGATTCACACCAATATAGGTATTTACGCCATATCTTATGGTAAATCTTTCTGGTAACAGGTTTCCTAGCCTGTATTAAGGTATCAATAACTGACTCAGAAAACCCACGTCTTGATAAAATCAAGCGTTCAATTTCCAAGCAGTCAGCTTCAGAGAAGTTAGATTTTGATGTTTGAAGGGACCCTGTATCAGAAGGTCCTGTTTCAGAGGTAGAGACCAAGGTGGACAGGATGACATGTCCACCAGGTCTGCATACCAAGTCCTGCGTGGCCACGCCGGTGCTATTAGAATCACTGATGCTCTCTCTTGTTTGATTCTGGCAATCAATCGAGGAAGCAACGGGAAGGGTGGAAACACGTAAGCCATCCTGAAGTCCCAAGGTGCTGTCAGAGCATCTATCAGGACTGCTCCTGGATCCCTGGATCTGGACCCGTAACGAGGAAGCTTGGCGTTCTGTCGAGACGCCATGAGATCTATCTCTGGTTTGCCCCAACGTCGAAGTATTTGGGCAAAGACCTCCGGATGAAGTTCCCACTCCCCCGGATGAAAAGTCTGACGACTTAAGAAATCCGCCTCCCAGTTCTCCACTCCCGGGATGTGGATTGCTGACAGGTGGCAAGAGTGAGACTCTGCCCAGCGAATTATCTTTGATACTTCCATCATAGCTAGGGAGCTTCTTGTCCCTCCCTGATGGTTGATGTAAGCTACAGTCGTGATGTTGTCCGACTGAAACCTGATGAACCCCCGAGTTGTCAACTGGGGCCAAGCCAGGAGGGCATTGAGAACTGCTCTCAATTCCAGAATGTTTATTGGCAGGAGACTCTCCTCCTGACTCCATTGTCCCTGAGCCTTCAGAGAATTCCAGACGGCACCCCAACCTAGAAGGCTGGCGTCTGTTGTTACAATTGTCCAGTCTGGTCTGCTGAATGGCATCCCCCTGGACAGATGTGGCCGAGAAAGCCACCATAGAAGAGAATTTCTGGTCTCTTGATCCAGATTCAGAGAAGGGGATAAGTCTGAGTAATCCCCATTCCACTGACTTAGCATGCACAGTTGCAGTGGTCTGAGGTGTAAGCGTGCAAAGGGTACTATGTCCATTGCCGCTACCATTAAGCCGATTACCTCCATGCATTGAGCCACTGACGGGTGTTGAATGGAATGAAGGGTGCGGCAAGCACTTTGAAGTCTTGTTAGCCTGTCCTCTGTCAGGTAAATCTTCATTTCTACAGAATCTATAAGAGTCCCCAGGAAGGGAACTCTTGTGAGTGGAACGAGTGAACTTTTCTTTTCGTTCACCTTCCATCCATGTGACCTTAGAAATGCCAGCACTAACTCTGTATGAGACTTGGCAGTTTGAAAGCTTGAAGCTTGTATCAGAATGTCGTCTAGGTATGGAGCTACCGAGATTCCCCGCGGTCTTAGTACCGCCAGAAGAGCACCCAGAACCTTTGTGAAGATTCTTGGAGCTGTAGCCAATCCGAATGGAAGAGCCACAAACTGGTAATGCCTGTCTAGGAAGGCAAACCTTAGGTACCGATAATGATCTTTGTGAATCGGTATGTGAAGGTAAGCATCTTTTAAATCTACAGTGGTCATGTACTGACCCTCTTGGATCATAGGTAAAATTGTCCGAATAGTCTCCATCTTGAACGATGGAACTCTTAGGAATTTGTTTAGGATCTTTAAGTCCAGGATTGGTCTGAAAGTTCCCTCTTTTTTGGGAACCACAAACAGATTTGAGTAAAACCCCTGTCCCTGTTCCGATCGTGGAACTGGATGGATTACTCCCATTAACAAGAGCTCTTGTACGCAGCGTAGAAACGCCTCTTTCTTTGTCTGGATTGATGACAATCTTGACAGATGAAATCTCTCTCTTGGAGGAGAGTATTTGAAGTCCAGAAGGTATCCCTGAGATATTATCTCTAGCGCCCAGGGATCCTGAACATCTCTTGCCCAAGCCTGGGCGAAGAGAGAAAGTCTGCCCCCCACTAGATACGATCCCGGATCGGGGGCCCTCAATTCATGCTGTTTTAGGGGCAGCAGCAGGTTTCCTAGTCTGCTTGCCCTTGTTCCAGGACTGGTTAGGTTTCCAGCCTTGTCTGTAGCGAGCAACAGCTCCTTCCTGTTTTGGTGCAGAGGAAGTTGATGCTGCTCCTGCTTTGAAATTACGAAAGGAACGAAAATTAGAATGTCTAGTCTTGGCTTTGTCCTGAGGCAGGGCATGGCCTTTACCTCCTGTAATGTCAGCGATAATCTCTTTCAACCCGGGCCCGAATAAGGTCTGCCCTTTGAAAGGTATATTAAGCAATTTAGACTTAGAAGTAACATCAGCTGACCAGGATTTTAGCCACAGCGCCCTGCGTGCCTGAATGGCGAATCCTGAATTCTTCGCCGTAAGTTTAGTAAGATGTACTACGGCCTCCGAAATGAATGAATTAGCTAGTTTAAGGACTCTAAGCCTGTCCGTAATGTCGTCCAGAGTAGCTGAACCAATGTTCTCTTCCAGAGACTCAATCCAGAATGCCGCTGCAGCCGTGATCGGCGCAATGCATGCAAGGGGTTGCAATATAAAACCTTGTTGAACAAATATTTTCTTAAGGTAACCCTCTAATTTTTTATCCATTGGATCTGAAAAAGCACAGCTATCCTCCACCGGGATAGTGGTACGCTTAGCTAAGGTAGAAACTGCTCCCTCCACCTTAGGGACCGTTTGCCATAAGTCCCTTGTGGTGGCGTCTATTGGAAACATTTTTCTAAATATCGGAGGGGGTGAGAACGGCACACCGGGTCTATCCCACTCCTTAGTAACAATTTCAGTAAGTCTCTTAGGTATAGGAAAAACCTCAGTACTCGTCGGTAACGCAAAATATTTATCCAACCTACACATTTTCTCTGGTATTGCAACTGTGTTACAATCATTCAGAGCCGCTAACACCTCCCCTAGTAATACACGGAGGTTTTCCAGTTTAAATTTAAAATTTGAAATATCTGAATCCAGTCTGTTTGGATCAGAACCGTCACCCACAGAATGAAGTTCTCCGTCCTCATGTTCTGCCACCTGTGACGCAGTGTCTGACATGGCCCTAATATTATCAGCGCACTCTGTTCTCACCCCAGAGTGATCACGCTTACCTCTTAGTTCTGGTAATTTAGCCAAAACCTCAGTCATAACAGTAGCCATATCCTGTAATGTGATTTGTAATGGCCGCCCAGATGTACTCGGCGCTACAATATCACGCACCTCCCTCTGAGCGGGAGATGTAGGTACTGACACGTGAGGCGAGTTAGTCGGCATAACTCTCCCCTCGTTGTTTGGTGAAATTTGTTCAATTTGTACAGATTGACTTTTATTTAAAGTAGCATCAATACAGTTAGTACATAAATTTCTATTGGGCTCCACTTTGGCATTGCAACAAATGACACAGGTATCATCCTCTGAATCAGACATGTTTAACACACTAGCAAATAAACTTGTAACTTGGAAATACAATTCAATTAGAATAATATTAAAACGTACTGTGCCTTTAAGAAGCACAGAAGATCTATGACAGTTGAAAATTAATAAATTGAAACAGTTATAGCCTCAATCCTTGTAAATAACACAACTTTAGCAAAGGTTTAATCCCATTAGCAAAGATAACAAATTCTGAAAGCAGGAAACAAATTACAGAATAAACGTTTTTTATCTCAGTCAAACTATAATTCTCACAGCTCTGCTGAGAGAAATTACCTCCCTCAAAATAAGTTTTGAAGACCCCTGAGCTCTGTAGAGATGAACCGGATCATGCAGGGAATACAATGAGTTGCTGACTGAAATATTTGATGCGTAGTAAAAGCGCCAAAAAAAGTCCCCTCCCCCTCACACACAGCAGTGAGGGAGAACAGAAACTGTCAGAAAACAGATTAAGCAACTGCCAAGTGGAAAAATAGTGCCCAGCTTTATGTATTTCTTACAGTGTAATTCTAGTGAAGTACCATTCCCCAGAATACTGAAGTGTAAAGTATACATACATGACATTATATCGGTATGGCAGGATTTTCTCATCAATTCCATTGTCAGAAAATAAAAACTGCTACATACCTCTATGCAGATTCATCTGCCCGCTGTCCCCTGATCTGAAGTTTACCTCTCCTCAGATGGCCGAGAAACAGCAATATGATCTTAACTACTCCGGCTAAAATCATAACAAAAACTCTGGTAGATTCTTCTTCAAACTCTGCCAGAGAGATAATAACACACTCCGGTGCTATTTTAAAATAACAAACTTTTGATTGAAGATATAAAACTAAGTATAATCACCATAGTCCTCTCACACATCCTATCTAGTCGTTGGGTGCAAGAGTATGACTGGGAGTGACGTAGAGGGGAGGAGCTATATGCAGCTCTGCTGGGTGAATCCTCTTGCACTTCCTGTTGGGGAGGAGTAATATCCCAGAAGTAATGATGACCCGTGGACTGATCACACTTAACAGAAGAAATACCTAATATAGGGTATGTGATTTTGAATAACTTTCCAATTTACTTTTATCATCAAATTTGCTTTGTTCTCTTGGTATTTTTAGTTGAAGCTTATGAAAGGGCACTGATTTGCTAAAACAAATTATGCTTACCTGATAATTTCCTTTTCTTCTGATGGAAAGAGTCCACAGCTGCATTCATTACTTTTGAGAATTAAGAACCTGGCCACCAAGAGGAGGCTAAGACACCCCAGCCAAAGGCTTAAATAGACATTCCAGCCAAAATTGGAAACCACATGGATACATTTCAGTTTAGAATAGAAGCTTTTTTGTAATAAGCATGTATTAGCAAAAATGCTTCTAAAAAATTGATAGCTGTTTCAAAAGTGTATTTAAGTATGCACCGTGCACCAGCATTTTAAACACAACACTTGTTCGGAGAGCTGGTAATGACTCAATTTGTTAATTGTTGACATGATACAAGCCCCACTGATTATCTGAGCAGCTGCATTATTTAAAATGTGGGTGCAGTGATAATATCTAGCTATGCTTCACATGCACATGCAGAGAAAAATGTTAACACTAAAACAGTGATAACTCTTAATAGAAGCATTTTTGCCAATACATGTATATTAAAAAATATGTTTCTATTCAAAGATGCAATAAATCTATGTGAATTTATATTTTGACTGGAATGTCCCTTTAAATACTCCTCCCACTCCCCTCATCCCCCAGTCATTCTGCCGAGGAACAAGTAACAGTAGAAGAAATATCAGGGTGAAAAGGTGCCAGAAGAATATAAGGATGCCCCACATAAAATGACGGGTGGGGAGCCGTGGACTCTTTCCATCAGAAGAAAAGGAAATTATCAGGTAAGCATTATTTATGGAAAGAGTCCACAGCTGCCTTCATTACTTTTGGGAAAACAATACCCAAGCTTATAGAGGACACTGAATGCTAAGAAGGGAGGGTACAATAGTCGGCCTATACTGAGAGCACCAGACCTCAACCCAATAAAAAAACCCGCTTCAACCGAAGCAGAGAAAATGTTTTCAAGGAAAAGCCCCAGTGACACTGACTCGCAGCCAGTCCAGAGCCAAATTAGATACTGCAAACCAGACTCGACTGAGCCAACAGTCCACAAGAGACACTGTCGCCCAACAGACGGTCCACCACCACACACCCCTCACAAAAGAAGGGTAAACCAGCACAAATTCCCAAAGGGAACAAGGCAAAGGAGGACAGAGGAAACCGAAAAGTCCTTCAATTCAAAAGACAGCACCTCCAAGAGTGGGCCCGATAATCAGAGACCCAAATGAACCCAAACAGGGAAAGAGGCCACATCTATACCAGGCGAAACTCGGGATAATACCGGGCACGGATACCGAAAAGACATCTCCTGCAAGCATCGAACACAACCAAAGAGGCAAAGTCCTCTCAGCACCTGCCCATAGAATACCCAAGTATTCGACCATGAAAAAGAGCATGTAATAGACCCAGGCGAAACCCCAAGTTTAAAAACACACAGAGGGAGCTAAAACAGGAATGTTCTTGTAAAGCACGGCTAATCCCCCCTAAGGGACTCAAGGCACTGCTCCTCTAATCAACCTCGAAAGGAAGAAGGCTAAGGATACCTCTCCGGGGAATGAACTTGCCACCCTCGGTTTGCTACAGTGCAAAGTAGCCACAGTGCATTAATACGCTGAGCCATCCCCCCAGAGTACAAGTACAACCCGACTCTGAAAACAGACAAGGCCATAGACCCAAAGAGCTATCAAAACAAGGTCCCACAGTCTGACATGGAACCAGCAAGATTCCAGGTGGAACCAAATCCACCTTCCCCTTCCTGACCAGGAGAAGCCCCTAGTAAGTACTCTCGAAGAAGCGAATATGCCCTAAGGAAAAAGGGAAGAGGCCAGAAGGACAATAATCGTCCTTAAGGCACAAAGCCACTGGCTAAATGGGAAGAAATAAATCCCCCGCAAATGTCCTACAAAGGACCCCCACACAAGTAGTTCACTCAACAGAGGCACAGCCAACCCATTCGCATGCAGAGCAGAGAATCCACGGGTACCCTGGCAAACTAACAGGGGAATGCAACCCTAGGGCACACTAGAAACTGGAACCCAGCGCCAGCAGCTGGGCAGAAACCCACCATACTTGAGGCGCAAGCCACCCCGCTAACCCCAGAGACATGGGATACGCTGGGGCAAGGAGCAATAAATACAGTGATAGACCATCCAACCCTGACCCGGTCAAGTAGATGGAGCAAGGACATAGCCCCAGTTCCCACTACCATGGAACATCCCGACCAGCCCTGAGATCCAACCAATCTAAAACTGGGATAGGAGCGAAGCTCCAGAAAAAGGAAGACTAAGGAAGGAAAAACAGGTCCGGTTACCTAATAGTTCAGGCAACTATACCCTGGAACTAAACAACCAGACTGACCAAAAAGCCAGACAAAAAAATGGAGCATATCCAGAAAATCCAGACAGTGCAGAGAACTCGAAAGCTCCGACCAACTTAAGGAACCACCCCTAGATAAAGTCCAACTAGCAAGGAGCAAGGCCAGAAGTCGATGAAGAGACTTCACAAGGCCACAGGACAACAGAAGGGATACCTCGAAGTTCCCAAAACCCTACTAGCAGTGCTAATCTCCCAATCACCTCCACAAAGGCAGAGGACACAGGGGAGAGAAAATGTGGTAAAACTTCCCAGCTCCGGGAAAACCCGAGCTAAACAAATCACCACAGGGATCAACCAACATACGTAACACAGATTCCCCAAAAGGAGATCTACCCACCCGGGACAATGGAAGAAGACCCAAGGTCTCATAACTCAGACGGACCGTAAGCGGCCTAGAGTAAGAGCTATAACTAGATACAGCTGACCCGCACCCCTTTAAGGTGCCAAAAGCTGCAATAAGTTTCAAAATATAAAACCTTACACATGCTAGACAGCTATCCATACAAGTTGTTGGATCAAGTCCCATAGGACCATCCAGGAGCCTAAAAATTGAGGGCCAAACCACTCAACCAGTGGCAACAGGGCACTACGCCTGCCAGCCCCCTCCCACAAGGAGGAGGAACTCTAGGTTCTGATGAAATAAGATGTCAGATAGAGTGACGCAGCGGACCACTCCCCTGCCCGGCCATCCCTGACTGAAGGCTATAAGGACTGAAACAATACTATTCCGCCCTTCCAAAGTCCGAATAAAACAAAAGACAACTTCCGTGGAGTAAAAACAATATTTAATCCATGACAATCTCTACGACCGATAACAGAGAACCTATGAAATAGATCCCTGTGAGGAAAACCATTGCATTCAATAGGTGATACTCCCTTCACATCCCTCTAACATTCACTGTACTCCAAGGAATCTGGCTTCAAAAATGCTGAGAAGCGCATATCGATCGAGAAATCTTAGCACACACTTACTTCACCACCTCTATAGGAGGCAAAGTTTGTAAAAGTGAATTGTGGGTGTGGTGAGGGGTGTATTTATAGGCATTTTGAGGTTTGGGAAACTTTGCCCCTCCTGGTAGGATTGTATATCCCATACGTCACTAGCTCATGGATTCTTGCCAATTACATGAAAGAAACAGCACCTGACACCCACAATGGCTGGGGCACTTACCACCTCCTATGACCAGACCCCTGCGGACTAGAATATCTCCTTCGCCACACGCCACTCGTCAGGAATGCGGATATTGGGAACGGAGCATAACCACGCCCGAACACAAGGTGAACCAAACAGTCCAAAAAAGCGCGCCCAAACAAAGGGCTGCGTCACTTCCAAAGGTCTCAAGTTCCAACCAAGAGCCCATAAACATCACATATAAGCAGGTTGAATCACATAATAAACATGATTATAAACCCCCCTGTTCAATAACCCCCCTCAGAAAATATTAGCCCTAGATTCCAGGATACTAACAGAGACTCACTGAGACCCTTATGTCATATAGTTAGGCCCTCAAAGGTGTTAGCCTCTTCAGGAAAACATTCACATTACAGTACATTGACGATAAAGTAAAATTAAATGATCTTACCGGAATCTACGCCGTGGAACAGGAACACGGCCTTTCAAGTGTGACGAATAGTGGCAAAGCAACCACCATGGACTTGAGAGAAGAAAGCAGGCAGCGGAGCGAAGTTAGACAACGCTGATTGCTTGAGGAGCTGTTAATATGAGTCGGGATGGTTTCACAGAGAGACTCTCCATGTATCTCCGGACTCTAACTTTCATCCAAACCCTCACTGAGAGACTGACAGGACTACTTAAAACTCCTGTCCCTTGCCAAAGAGTACTACCCTCCATAAGAGACAAAAACAAAAATAAAAAATTCTGACACGTCTCTGCCAAGCTCCTGGGACGAAAGGCAAAGAATGACTGGGGGATGAGGGGAGTGGGAAGAGTATTTAAGCCTTTGGCTGGGGTGTCTTTGCCTCCTCCTGGTGGCCAGGTTCTTAATTCCCAAAAGTAATGAATGCAGCTGTGGACTCTTTCCATTTAAGAAGAAAAAGTCAAGTCTGTCAAAAGAACTGAAATAAGGGGGCAGTCTGCAATGGCTTAGATGCAAGGTAATCACAGAGGTAAAAAGTATATTAATATAACTGTTGGTTACGCAAAACTGGAGAATGGGTAAAAAAGGGATTATTTATATTTTTAACCAAAAATTCTGGAGTAGACTGTCCCTTTAAAGTATGCAATTAATGTGTGCTTTTGATAGCTTAGGTAACATTTATAAATAACAAAACATTTATAATATTCCAGTTTTACACTGACCCCACTTGGCTACTTCATAATGCCATCTAGATGGCAAAATGTATCACTATACAACCCTGGGTTGTATCACCTGAGTAATGATGTGCAGAGATTGCCACCACTAACAACGCCTTCCAGGAGCTAGAGTTTACTTAGCCACTTATTGGGAACTTTGCTCTTGTGCTCTGTAAACAAAACCAATCATTTGTTGCCAGTGAAAACTCTGAGATCAGCACATGGTGAAAAGTCAACCTGGTTAAAACCCACTTTTTATTTATCAACACTAAGACTGTCCCTTTAAAACAAGGCCTAATAAATATAGGTTGCCGCTGTTTCAAGTATATTACTCCTAATTTTGTGGATTATTCTACATATATCTGTAAACTTGTGAGACTCCTAAAAAATGCATGGCTGGCTCGACTTGCTAGCTAATAATTTTCATATAAAAAAATGTATCACCCCTTACCTTAAAATATGTATTTAAAGAGAGAAAAACAATTACAAAGCAGCCAGCCAATTAAGACACTTGCAGTAACATTTTATGAGGCTGGACTGCTTTGCTCCATATTTTTCACTTCTCTGATTTACTAAAATTATATAAAATCCAGCATATATCCTAAGGAGGATTTAATTTCTCAAACATGAAACACTGCATGTTAATCTTTCTCAGCAAACTTTAATGAAACACATCACAGCTGTGAACAAGCCTTTTATATAGATGTCTGGTTTCATGGTAGCTACTTTGATCTGTAGTTATATAGCAGACAAGCTTTGCTAGTTTTGCATGTGTAGTAAAAAATAAATATTTTTTTAATTACAACTAGTTACCAAGGCAAGATCTGCCGCTTTGCATATTCTTGGCAACGAGTGCCTAAGCCATAATAATGTAGTGCAGACAGTATAATAGAGGCAGGATTATAATGTAGGTAAAATGCTTCTATATTATCATTAATATACTAAAGTTCATTATAGTCCTTCTCCTTTTTGCAGTGTGATATACTGCTTTTTATGACCACAATGCAAAGTGCTAATCAGATACTCAATGATAGAGTTTCGCAGGTGTTGTCTAATTCCACACAGTTCAGAAACCATTTCCATACACTCTTGCCAAGCTTTCAATGTGGACAACATAGGAGTGTCCACACCACACAACTGCTGTGTACAATGTATGTGAAAGCAAAGTCTTTTTTTTTCTGAAATAATTTCAACAGTGCTTGTAGGGAACCTTCTGGGCATCAAAGGTGGAGCAGACAGAAAATATGTGTATGGGACCCAAAGGCAACAGAACGGTTACACATAAATACTGCCAGTTGTAAAATGTTTGTATTCTAAGATTAAACTAATCTGGCTCACCCCTACTGGGAATCGTCTCAATGAGATGCCAGAATAAGAGAATGGTTGCGCGCACTTGGCTTACACTCGTGGCTTGCGGCATTTTAGGTTTACTTGATCATACAATGCATAACTATGCTGGATTGGTTGCCAAATAATTTTACTTAACTCTTTAATTGCTAAAAAAGGTTGCAATAGTACGTTACATTTTTTCTATCTATTTTGAAAACTACAATATGCTTTTAATTACATAATTTAATAGTTTTAGTCTACTGTAGTGTGTAAATCTTTAAAGAAAGGTTATTGATAATAATTTCACTTTAATGGGATAGTAAAACAGGAAATACAGGTACAAATCCTAAATCCGGAATGCCAAAATCCAAATGTATTCTGAAAAGCAAAGTTTTTAATTATCAAAAATAACTTTTTTTCCCCACCTGTAAGTCACAATCTTCTCTGCCTGTGTCTTTGGTTTGTTTTTTTGTGTTCTAAAATACAAATAACAGGCTATATTTATTTAAAACAAATATTAGCTTTCTGATTACAATATTGTACAATGTTTCTGATGGTACTGTGCATAAAGTATTAGAAATAAAACTACCTTTAGGTTGTATATATTAACTGTATAATGAAATGTAAAGATTGCCTAAATTACTTAAAGGGACATTATACACTCATTTTTTCTTTGCATAAATGTTTTGTAGATGATCTATTTATATACCCCTTGAAGTTTATTTTTTTTAAAAAATGTTTAGTTTTGCTTATTTTTAAATAACATTGCTCTGATTTTCAGACTCCTAGCCAAGCCCCAAAGTTTTATGTGAATACCGTCAGCTACCTTCTCCAGCTTGCTCCTGTTTGTGTAAAGGGTCTTTTCATATGCAAAAGAAGGGGGAGGGGGGAGTGTCTTATTTCCCACTTGCAGTGGGCTTTACAGCTACATTTTCAACAGAGCTAAACTGAAAGCTTCTAAGTAAGTTTTTAAACAGTTTTATACTGGATTTTTATATCAGTATCTGTGCATCTTATTCTTTATAGTGGTGTCTATTGCATGCAGTTATATGAAAATGAGTGTATACTGTCCCTTTAAGAAATTTTTGTTTACACTTGGTCCCAATCCTGTCTCCAAACTGTCCTATCTAACAGATTCTACCTGTACTATATATAATATTTTCAAAGCAAAGATTATCTTGAGATAATATGATATGTATTTTTTTTCAATTATAGCTAGCTAGCACCTGAAAATAGGTCATTGTAGTACAAATGCTGCAGAAATGTACAATGTCCCTTAAACTAATGAAGTAATAACTATGTTTCTCATCTCTTTAAATTGATGGTCTCTGCCATGGCACCTAGGTTTCCATACATTTCAAAGCCTGTTATTTTATATCCTTAGTTGAGGGACAGTTACAAATAAGCTACAGCAGACACTCAGGGTTATGCTGCATTTGAATAGCAATCCAATCAATCACACCCTTGTATGCTTATGCTGTATGTAGAATGTAAAGAACTGTAACACTGGTTTTCCCTTAATCCCCTTATTTCAGTTTCTCCATGAGTCCTGTTCTTTCTGCACACATGCTGCATTTTCTGCGACAACAAATCACAGCATGTTCTGCCTTGGGGTACCTGATAAATTAATTTTGTGTTAGTGAGAGTCCACGATCCTTACACTTTGGAATTTCATCAACTGGCCACCAGGAGGTGGCAAAGACACCTTTTTACATATATTCCTCCTACATATATCCCTTAAAGTATTAAAAGTAGTATTTAAAGCAGATGAAAGAGAGTAAGAAAGGCAGTAGGGTAAAGGGGTGCAAACTAGGACTGCCACCATTTTTTTTGGGTGGGCTTGTGGACTCTCACTACCAAGAAAAAAAGAAATGTATCAGGAAAGAATAAAATTATGTTATCTTTCTAATAGTAGTGAGTCCCACGATCCTTACACTTGGCAACCAATACCCAATCTTAGAAGTCCACAAAAATAATGGTGTCATATTTATTTATCATGTACTTCACCTTTAAGAAACAAACCTCTTCATTCATTTACCACAGCTTTAAGAAAACAGACCTCTTTAATTTTTGTACTACAGCTTTAAGAAAACAAACCTCCCTCAATCCAACACCTGTATAAATCAGCAGCAATTCCTTTCCCTCAGTGCTTGGTAATTCTCATTCACTTCAGGAGATGCAGGATCTGAGAAGCTAAATCTGTTCTAAAACAACTTATTTGCCTCTAATAACTTTGTTTGCAGGATCTACACTTTTATTGCACAGATTAAATTTCCCTTTTGGATTCTCTCACAGCATTTCCTTGCTGTTCTGTTTAAGCTCTGCCTTCAGCTGTGACATCACACTCCAACTTAAAGGGATAGTATAGGTAAAATTAAACTTTCATGGTTCAGATAGAGCATACAATTTTAAGCAACTTTCTAATTTACTCCTATCAATTTAAGGAATGTAAGCTTAGAAGCCAGCCCATTTTTGGTTCAGAACCTGGGTAGCGCTTGCAGATTGGTGTCTAAATGTAACCATCCAATCAACAAGCGCTATCCATGTGCTGAAACAAAAATGGGCCTGCTCTTAATATTACTTTCAAGCTTTTTTTTTTAAATAAAAATACCAAGAGAAAGAATAACAATTGATAATAGGAGTAAATTATAATGTTGCTTAAAATTGCATGCTCGATCTGAAACATGAAAGTTTATTTTTGACTAGACTATCCCTTTAATCTGTTTCACAGTTTGCACTGCACAGGATTCAAGTTCCAATTTCTGGATAAGGTTTGGTCTTCATTTCCAAAATATCTGCAGTGTTTCTCATAATTTATTGATTCAGGTAGAACCTCCTACCTTTCATGTCATTACTTTTGCTTAAATATAAAAGTAACTCTTTAACTTGTCATATGCTAAACGTTATACGTAAATATATACTCATTTAACTTAAACTCCTGTATGAATACAATACTATTCATCTGTGCACATATTTGCCAACATATTCATAACATAGCAAATTATACAAAGGTTGTGATTTCATGTTTACTCTGTTGCACTTCCCCATTATAACCATAAGGCAACATTAGAGTTAAACTAAATTTTTTACCCTAAGAATAATTAAGCAGAATCCTTCGTCCATTTGTGAATTATTTACAACAACCTGTTGTGATCCTACTTGTTTTATATTTTCACTTTGCAAGATTTCTGATATATAAAATTAATTATGAATAAAAATAATAAGAATTTGCAGTTGTGGTTCAAATCAAATATTATACAATATAAAACCTTTTATAGGAATTAAAAGTCCTTTACAGCTAGGCACCACTGCCTGAAGGACCTTCCTACCAAAAGCAGCCTCCGCTGAAGCAACCACATACAAATGATACATTTTGTAAAAGTGTGAAGAGAAGACCAAGTCGCGGCCTTGCAAATTTTTCCAACAGAGGCCTCATTCTTAAAAGCCCATGAAATAGCAACTAAACAAGTGGAATGAGCAGTAATTCTGACCGGTGTATTTTGTCCAGCTTACAAGTAAACCCTGCAAATTAAATTCCTAAACCAAAACGACAGACACAGCCGTGGCCTTTTGACCCTTAACGTTTACCCGAAAATAACACGGAAAGACTAGATAGAAGACTTACGAAACTCTTTAGTAGCCTTAAGATAAAATTTCAATGCCCTAACTACATTAAAATTATGCAATAATTTCTCCTTTGGAGATTTTGGATTAGGACACAAAGAAGGAACCACTATTTCCTGGTTTATATTTTCCATTGACACTAGCTTAAGAAGAAAACCCCAATTTCGTCCTTAACACAGCCCTTATCCTAATGGAACACCAAATATGGAATCTCCCAAGAAAGTACGGATAATTCTGACACTCTGTGTGCAGAAGAAATGGCCAACAAGAAAAAGTACATTCCAAGAGAGTAGCTTTAGGTCCAGTTTATGCATAGGTTCAAAGGGTGGATGTTGTAGAGCCTTCAGAACCAAATTCAAATTCCACAGGGAGTAGATGACTTTAATACTGGGCTGATTCTATGTAGCGCCTGATTCTCTGAATCAAAAGAAGAATCCTCAGCAGACACCTTACCCTCTGACGCAGAAGATAACCCCTCTAAATCGGAATCTTGGGACTGACTAACAGTCCTAGCACTAGGGAAAGTGCTACTTTTGGTTTCAGTAACACGTTTAATTTTTTGCTTGTCCTTACTTGGAGGTGGTAAAGACTCCAGAACCCTCAGAAACTGCCACTGTTAAGGAGTTTCAGATGTTTCCTGATTAACTTGAACAGCTGCTTTAACAGTAGTTGTGGGGTTGGGAGATGAAGAATGAGTCTCTAAGACCACAGTTAAACATGCATGACATGGCAAACAACCTCCTTACAAAATAGTAGATATTAGTTCTGCAATAATATCTGGTATGAGGTAGTCAATCACACAGTGTGTAAAGATGTTGACAAATTGAATTGTATAATAGTAAGTATAATGTTTCCAAAAATTTTAGATTATATGCATAAATCGGTAAAATTATGCCTCCATAGATTCGGTACAGCGCCTTAACCCCTCCGTATTACAAGAAATATTGCTGTATTCTGATGCGATAAGCCGCCTGCATTTTTCCATGACACGTACTGCAGCTCACGGCGCATTTGAATGTCGGCCCAGAGGAAGAGGCGGGATCTGTGCCAATACTTGTGGCGGGAAAATTATAGTATCTCCCCTCCTTGCAACCATTAGGAAAGAGGCACCGGGAGCCGTCCAACGTCCAATCACGATATACTCGCGCTCTGAAATAAAACCGAAGCACGAGTAACTGATGGGGATAGCAACAAACAGTAAATAATGTTTAACACACACACTAAATACTGGAAAACATGAATAAACAAAAAAGTGCTCCCTAATATACAGTATATACGAGTGTCCCACAGTAAAATCCCATGGTTCCCTCATGAGGCAGGAAAATAAATGAGGAAGAAGCCAGATAGACTTACTAAGTCTCTTACTGTTAGCACGGAGGTACCAGCACCCCTGTGATGAGCATATTTATCAACTTGTAGGAGTTAACCTTACACACACCCTTGGTCAGCACAGAAGGAGGCTTGGGAACTTCCCAGTGACATCCTTGCTCTGCTGTGTGCAAAAACTTCACTTAGAAGAATTATATTGCACCAGCTCAGTAATCCTGACCCTCTCTTCTGGGAACTATCCACTGAGGGTAAGCACTATATGGCAGCAGTTTTTTTCAATAATGTTATCCATTTGCAAAAGCACTAGATGGCAGCACTATTTCCTGCCTTGAAGTGCTCAGATGCCTACCTAAGTATCTCTTCAACACAGAATATCATGGAAACTAAGTAAATTTGATAACGAAGTAAATTGGATAGTTTTTTTTAAAATTGTATTCTCTGTCTGAATCACAAAAGAAACATTTTGGGTTTAATTTCCCTATAAATGAATGTGTCATCTCACTAGCACCTTAGTTGTTTAGTCTGTCTCAGATGATATTACTTTATGCTGTGCATCATTTTCTTTCTCTCGTCCCCATGTTTATTATGAGCTGTGAAAAGCTACAGAACAGCATTTTAAAAAAAAAATTATCCATAGCAACAAAACGTAGCAAGGGTGATTATCCAAGAATGAGCTGTACCTTTCCTGGTATATACATCCACATCTCTAGCTTGGAGATTTGCCACAGATGGATAAAGGCCAAACCCAAAAACAGAAATATAAGCAGTTAACAACATATATATAGCAAGACAAAGAGTATGAGATCATTGATTGGTATTTTCGTTACCTCGGAAAAAGAAAGAAAGTTCACTTTCGAAGTTCAGACCATTAATTGCATGCCAAGAATAAACATGGCATGAGCCAGCCCACACAAGCAATGCTTCAGCAACAGGCACTGCAGAAAATAAAGCCAGGTTTATTTGTTTTATACTCATTACTGTCGTGTACAGCTTTAAACCAGAAAACATGGAGCTAATTTTTAATCTATTTATGCTATTAGAAAACATGCATTAGTATTCTGATCATCATCATCACGTATTTGTAGAGCACCAACAGATTCCGCAGCGCTATAAACATAGGTGGTATACAAGATAACATTTATAGGGATCAAATGGATGGAGGGCCCTGCCAAGAGTTGCACTGTTGTAGTCGGCTCTTATGAAGATGATCTGCAAACAGCTGGGCTCATAGGCTTACATGCTAAGGGGTTCAAGGGGAAAGCAATGGCGCTAGTAAAGGTTAGTGTAGGTTGTATGCATCCCTGAATAGTAGAGTCTTAAGGGAGCGCTTGAAGCTTACAAAACTAGATTCTGAGAGCATAGACAGAAAAAGTTTTCTAGAAAATAATTTTTTTTAAAAGCTTCAGCTGACTGCTATATGAAAAATAAATAATACTGTTTTACAGGGAATCCATAAAATGTCAGTTTTCACCATTCTGCCCCAGCCTGATCCTTATCAGCATACAATACACAGTATTCTCCACAGGAACAATGTAATGGGCACACCCCATAGTTGATATTACTGACCACCATCAAAATGTAAGCCACCATTTACCTAAAATCAGCTTGTTACTCTAAGTCCTTTCATATTAAAAATTATAAACAAATCTTGAAAATCAATTAAAAAAGAATTCAGGGCCAAATATGTCAATGTGGGATCAAGTTTAAAACTCCAAAATATATTTAAATTAGGCAGCTCTTTATATTCCCTTTAAAGAACAAAAGTTTGTGTTGTTACTCCAAGTGGTACAAAAGTTAAAGGGTTTAGAATATGGCGAATATGATGACGAGTTGAGTTAATATAATAGCAATCCATGTAAACATTCTACATCTGGTTTCAGACGGAACTCAGCAGGTAGGAAGTGGTTGCACAAAGCTTACCTTGCCTGTTGAGGCATGTATCTGCTGGCTTGGACTTGTTATATAGCTAATGCTAGCATTGCAGTCTGAAGATTAGAATAGATCTCTCAAATATACCTTTTTAGGTCTGAGTGTGAGTTAGACAATGGTGTTTTGAAAAGTGATTGACTATGTTTGTTTTTTGTCATTTCTGTACTAATATATATATATATATATATATATATATATATATATATATATATATATATATATATATATATATATACACACACATACACACACACAGAGAATACAATTTTAAAACATTTCCAATGTACTTTATCACATTTGTGTCGTTCTCATGTTATTTTATGTTGAAGAGATAAATAGGTAGGTAGCGTGCACATGTCTGGAGCACTAGTGCTCTTGATAATGTATAACTGTTGAAAAACTGTTGCCATCTAGGGCTTGATTTATCAAGCGAGGGAGGACAGGGACGTACAAATTTGCTCCAGCTCGCCTCAGATGGGCAGCAAACCACTACCGGAATTTACCATTGCGTGCGAGGGCTATTTTGTGCTCACGTGCAACACCGCCCCCTGCCTGTGCACAGCCAATTATGTGCGAGCAGGATCTGTCAATCCCCCCCCCACCAGTCGGAAGAGACCTGGGAGATTGAAATTCTCTACCTAAAAGGTGGAGCAGAGGGTAGGAAGCAGCCGTTAAATGACCACTGCTTAATAAATACTGACTGAAGTTCTCTTGTGAGAACCTGCAGTTGTAGGTGAGAAGGCTTGATAAATCAAGTCCATAGTGCTGCAGACACATGCTCACTTCCCTGCTTTTCAATAAAGGATAACAAGAAAAATAAATTTTGAGTTTAGTGTCCCTTTAATTTTACTGAAGAGCAAAAAACAAATTCTTACCTGATAATTTTCATTTTCTTCTTCATTCATTACTTGTGGAAATAAGAACCTGGAAACCAGGAGGAGGCAAAGACACACCAGCCAAAGGCTCAAATACTCCTCCCACTTCCCCTATCCCCCAGTCATTCTGCCGAGGAACAGTGGAAGAAATATGAAGGTGAAAGGTTGCCAGAAGACTATACACGAAAAATGCATAAAAAAACGGGCGGGGGGGCTGTGGACTCTTTCCCACAGAAGAAAATGAAATTATCAGGTAAGCATTAATTCATGTTTTTATTCCTAATAAAGAGAGTCCCACAGCCGCATTCATTACTTGTGGGAAAATTATACCCAAGCCAAAGACACTGAATACCATGAACGGGAGGGTAAGAGGCGGCCCAATCTGAGGGCACCAGGACTCTGAACCATATCCCATAAATACAAAAGTCCTGCTTCATACAGAGCAGGGAGCAAAAACCTGAAGGAAAAAAGGGCCCCAAGGACAAACAACAGTCCCAAAATTGGGTAAAAAACCACATGCAACACCCACCGAGCCAACAGGACTCAAAGCGCACTATCGCTCAAAGGCAGATCCCATACACACACCCCCCATAAGGGAACCCTGACCAACAACCCCCCAAAGAAAGAAGCAAGGTAGAGGTAAACGAACCAGAAGACAGAGCAAACTAGCTCGGGAGACTCCAGAAGCCTCACAAGATGCCAGAAAAAAAGGGCATTTTCAGCCAAACGCCACCAAGTCGGAGACCGAAAGAAAACAAAAAAAGTATTTCGAGAAACAGAAAACCGTACAGACGACCTAAGTAGCACACTATAGTGCAGCCACAGATAAAGGGGAAAAAAAATCCTTGTCCAGCTCCACAGCTAGAGGGAACCAAGGAGTTCACCTTAAACTGAAAGAGAGCGAGGCGCCTCCCTACGAGAACCCGAAGCTCGGGAAAAAAGGAACCAGTGAAAACCAAGTTCCTAGACAAAACACCCCTCCATGGAGAGAAAATTCAGAGATCCAACCCCCCCCCCCCCGAGAGCTCAGAGAGCACCTCAACAGGGACCCACGGCATCCAAACGAAAACAGAGACAACTGAAAAGTCAAAAGATGACCAGATCCTGAGATAAACAGGGACGTCCTCAACTACCACAGTACTGCCGAAATGAGGCCCACCCACACACGGAAAGACCAACCTGTCAACGACAGTGAAAAGTGTCCCCCCCCTTGAACAAAAGGGAGGAAACACCACCAGCCACCTCGAAAGAGTGTGACCAGAAACAGGCAGAGTCCCACCAGAACCAGAGGAACACCGAACCCAGAAGTCCATTCCCAAGGGAATCTCCATCCCTGAACCAGGGACAAATAGGAACACACCCCCAGAGACAAAAGTCCCCCAAGGGAAGACTGAGGACAAGGGAAACCCTGCCCCACAGACACAAAATTCGACACAGGAGTCAAAACAAACCCAAAAGGAGCAGAGACTACCCGAGGGTAGCAATCTCAGGGCCCCACAACAGATAACGGTGTGGAAGATATGAGGACAAAGTGACCCTTACCAAGGCACTACACAGGAATGCTGATGCAAGGTCAGAGCACCCGCACAACGGACTCCAAAACACATTCCCTCACAGAAAACAAAGGCCCCAAGTAGCCATAAGAAGGGAACAGGCTCTCTAAAGAGAGAAAAAGAAGAACCCCTTCCAGACGCAACCCGATATCAGAGGGAAAAACCGGGACAAGCATAGACAGAGCTATACCAACACCACCCGGAACCCCAGCCCAATCCAGATTCACAAAAAGACCTGAAGAAGAGGACCCCGACCAAAATTCCGGTCAGACACTACTCACCCGAGGAAAGAACCCGAAAAAAACGGGAACTCTAGCAAAACCCTAAGAAAAGGCGATAGAACCCATGACACAGAGCTAAACTCCGCAACATTCAGAAACTAGGGTCCCAGGTCGGTGCCCGACCCTAAGGTGGATAAAATTCTGGAAAAAACAGAACCAGAACCGAAACAAGGTGACCCCAATAAAAGCGGGTTCCAGCTAGAAGAGACCTCCAGCAGCGAAGGCGGCACACCAGGCCCCCCACGTGGCAAGTCAGTCAGGCTAGCCACCAAACAGAACCGCTGCCGGGTCACAGAGAATGCAGGCATGATCCCGCTATGTCTCGCATACCAATCAATCGCTCCACCGCTAATCCACGAAGAGGATCCATTAAAAGCAGAACGAAACGAGGTCCAGAGACCCTAGGAGTCTAAACCACCCAAAGGGTAGTAAGAAGACCAAGGACAAAAAAAACGCCCTAGTGGAGAAGGCCCCGTCCTCCTGAAAGGAGAGCCAGAGCAAAGCGGCGGAAGTCCCCGACCAAGCCCCGGAATAGAGTGGCACACCCAATCTCTCCTGGTATGCGGACCTGAAGGTCCGAATGTAGATGTATAGTGTAGTTTGTGCAAACAAACAATAAAACGATAAAACAAAACACTCCAGGTCCTGCCGGACCCGCCAGGCGCAACATGCGTCACTGACAACTCAACAAAGTGCACCCAAACTCCGGACCCAACAGTCCGTGAACAACTTCCAAGCAAGTAATAAAGAGCAAGTCCATCCCAGAAACTCCAGAAGGAATAATGAAAAAATATATATATATCCTAACCGGAAGAAATAAAACAAGGCAGCCTGAAGGCATCTGCAAAAACAACTCTGGGAAAAGGCACGAGCGACCGACAGGAAACTATCAACATCCCCAATAGTCTAGCTCAAAGCACCATTCAAAGACACATTCCCCGACTGATAGAGGAGAGGGTCCCCAATAATTCAAAAAGACGTAGTAGAACACGCGATCCGATAACGAAAGGTGCAACATGGTGGACACCCGGTATAATCGGGCAAGAGCACAACCACGCAGAAACCTCCGGTTCCTGCAGGTGAAACAGCGCCATCAATATATTGAAGCGGAAATGACCCGCCATCTACAGGGGAAACAAACCACCCTGTGCGGAGGGAGAATTAACATTAGGGTTACCCCGCAAATGTAGAGGAAGGGTGCTGTTGGGAATCTGCCGTCTGAGGGACAGAGCCCCCAGAGGCTGATGGCTCAATAGGCCCCTGGTTCCCCGAGCCCGAGGAACCAGGAGCTCTAAGAAGGCACAAGAGACAGGACTGATAAACGCCAGTGGGGCCGAAGCACCTTCCTCACAAGAGGAAGAATCGGAATCAGAAACGACAGTCTCAGCTTCAGAATCCTCCATGGTGAAAACCAAAATTAGGAATATATATATATATATATATATATATATATATATATATATATATATATATATATATATATATATATATATATATATATATATATATATATATATATATATATATATATATATATATATATATATATATTAAAAAAAAAAAAAAAAAAAAAGAAGAAGAAGAACGGCACCTGTCACCCACAATGGCTGGGGCACTCGCCACCTCCTATGACCAGATCCAAACGAAGCAGAAAGTCTGTCGCCACAAGGTCAGGAATGCGGAAGCATAACAACCCAGCGTAACACCCGGTCATAAGGTGAACTGTAAAGTTAAAAAAATGCGCTAGAAAAAGGCAGCAACTAGGCCCCACTAAATCATTCAAGCAATTCATCTGTCTCAGCCCCAGAGCCAATACCCACTACACAAAGCAGGGAGATCACATAAGAATCATGATTAAGGAACCCCACCCTGTTCACAAATCCCCCATAAGGAGGGAATTATCCCATGATTCCCAGATCTGTACAGAGGAGTCTCACTGAGACCCAGACCTATCTGTCACATAACATTCATATTGATAAAATGAAACAATCTTACCGGAATCTACGCCGTGGAACAGAAACACGGGCCTTCAAGTGGCAACGGATAGTAGCGTCGCCTCCGTCATGAACTTGAGAGAAGACCGCAGGTAGCGAAGCAAAGGATCGGCAAAGCAAAGTGCAAGAGGAGCTGTTAATACGAATCGGGATGGTGTCACTGAGAGAACTCCCACTGCATCTCCGGACTCTAACATTCACCCAGGCCCTCACTGAGAGACTAACAGAACTACTTAAAACTCCTGTCCCATTGTGAAGAGTACTACCCTCCATGAGAGACACACTTTACGTTAAAAATTAATAAAAAGCATTTTCTTTAAAAAATAAAACTTCTGACACTTCTCTGACAAACTCCTTGGACGAAAGGCAAAGAATGACTGGGGAATATGGGAAGTGGGAGGAATATTTGAGCCTTTTTCTGGTGTGTCTTTGCCTCCTCCTGGTGGCCAGGTTCTTATTTCCCACAAGAAATGAATGCGGCTGTGGACTCTTTCCCATTAGGAAGAAAAAACTTCTAAGTCTTAAGATCAGGGTGTGAAAACATACAAACCATTTACAGATTATATGAAAATATTTTTTTAGAGCAATATTTTTACATTGCTAGGATCAAAACATGATTTTCCATAAAAGTCCACACACAAAAAAATGCAAATAAATTCCTCCGTGAGATAACCGTTGCAGTAGCAACTAACTGCTCTTAGTTTGTTTAACCTGATTCCAGGTAAAGCTTGTGCTCTAAGTCCTGGTTTCTCTCGGCCCAATACCGGGGCGTGATAGCCCTGCTGGTGGGCCCCAACCTGTCATGCCCCCACTGCACCCCAGGAAAACTGTCTCACACTGACCCAAATGTATTCAATGTTATGTAAATGAACATGGTAGCCTCCCTGCCCTGCCCCTCAACCTCCAGAGCCAGGACCCCCAACATTAAGGGCAAGATAAAGGGCCTCCAACCTTCAGGGCCAGACCCCACACTCCATGGCCCTCACAGCGACAGACCCCCGGCAGGACCCCCCACACTCCAGGGCCCCCATTAAACCCACACTTAACTGCTTAGTTACTGATAGGGCAATTGAAAACTCCAGCTTAAAGGGACACTAAAACCAAATTTTTTTCTTTTGTGATTCAAATAGAGCATGAAATTTTAAGCAGCTTTCTAATTTACTAATATTATCAAATTTTCTTCATTTTCTTGGTATCTTTATTTAAAAAGCAAGAATGTAAGTTTAAATGCCGACCCATTTTTGGGTTGTTCTTGCTGATTGGTGGAAAAATTCACCCACCAATAGTGCTGTTCAGGATCTGAACCAAAAAAAAAAAACACAAAAAAGCTTAGATGCCTTCTTTTTCAAATAAAGATAGCAAGAGAACAAAGAAAAAATTGATAATAGAAGTAAATTAGAAAGTTGCTTAAAATTGCATGTTCTATCAGAATCACAAAAGAAAAAAATTGTGTTCAGTGTCCCTTTAAGGAACGCACCAGGATCGTGGAGATGCCACTTGTGGGCCCCCCTACTTGGGCCTTGAGGTCACTTTGGTTAAGAACCACTGCTCTAAGTGGTTACGAAAAGTACAAAATGCTAAATAAAATCCGTCAGATGATGAATTCAAACCAAAAAATTTGTTTGAACTTGAGTGTTTTCTATTAAAAGCTGTTAATGAAGCCTTTTCAGCATTTTACATGGCAACGGTCCATGTGATGGTGTAGGTGGTATAGTGAAGTGGCTGGTGGCAAAAAGTCTGCAGCGTACCATATCATATCCCATTATAACACATTTAGAAATGTATGATTATTGCAGATCTAATATCAAAGGAATTACCTTATGCTACTGCTCTACAGAAACCATAGAGGAAGAGGAGAAATTCCTCAATTCGTCAAATCCATTGCAATTGATCATACCACAGTTATCCCAATCAAAACTGTGTCCATCACCAATAAACCGCTCCCTGTTTTACCAAAGAAAAAACTATTGTGTGTGTTGTGTGTACAATAACAAATGGTGGGTGGGCCTTGTACTTAAAGGGACACTGAACCCAAATTTTTTTTTCGTGAATCAGATAGAGCATGCAATTTTAAGCAACTTTTCTAATTTACTCCTATTATCAATTATTATTCATTCTCTTGGTATCTTTATTAGAAATGCAAGGATGTAAGTTTAGATGACAGCCCATTTTTGGTGAACAACCTGGGTTGTTCTTGCTGATTGGTGGATAAATTCATCCACCAATAAAAAAGTGCTGTCCAGAGTCCTGAAACAAAAAAAAAGCTTAGATGCCTTCTTCAAATAAAGATAGCAAGAGAACGAAGAAAACTTGATAATAGGAGTAAATTACAAAGTTGCTTAAAATTGCATGCTCTGATTCACAAAAAAAATTCTTCCACCCCCATGGCCCAGGAACTTCCTTCAAGCTGTCAAATGACACTGTGCTATGGAAATAAGAGCACATCATCAGAACTCTCTCCCCAGTAGAGCTCACAACAGCTATAGGGCAAACATATAACATCAGTGCAGAAATGATTGAGAACTTTTCTAAACTGTTCTGCTAGAAATATGATTCTTTACCATAAACATATACTCAACATGAAGAGAGAATGGTCTACAAGATCGAAATATAGGGGGAGGGTGACCGTACAGTATGGCACAATGGGTTTGAAGGGACTCAGGAAGAGGAGCCTACACAATATAAAATCAATATAGGGGGAGGGTAACCCAATACATATAAAGGGCGGAAGGTAGGGAGAGAAAATAAAAAAAAAAATAAAAAAAAAAAATATATATATATATATATATATATATATATATATATATATATATATATATATATTTATATAGGACATGCACTCATAGGAGGCAGGGGACGCAGTGTCTACCCTGCCATATGTGGCCAAAGTTTAATTAAATTTTAATTAAAACAAACAAAAAAAAGTCCCAAAAAAAATATTTTCCCCCCATGTAATGCTATGGAGAGGCAGGTACAGGAACGATTCTCTCCATTGCAGTACACGGGTCAAAGGAAAAGCTGTGTTGCAGCGCCACCTGTGTTCTGTCAAAAACCAATAGGAGGCACCCCTCTTCATGCCTCCTAGCAAGTGAAGGATATATAGATTAATCAGAAAGAGGATGCAGTGAGCAGGGTCATGTGACACAACTGGAAGCGGAGGTAACCTAAGAACAGATGACACCAAGCAGAAGAGTAAAGTAGTATTTAACTGCTGCAATATAATATATAAAACTTGTAATTTATATTTAAATTTCAAAATAATTTTGACTAACCAAAAAAAAAAAAAAAAAAAAGTTCTGCTTCTGGGGCAATATTTCAGGACGGCATGGGCTAAAATATATATATATATATATATATATATATATATATATATATATATATATATATATATATATATATATATATATATAATTTTTTTTTTTTTTTTTATCTGACCAGTGGGAATACCACTGATGCCAACATTTCCCGTTATTGGCCAGTAGTTGGGTGACCCACTAAGGGAGACAAAAAATAGTTTTATTTTTTTTGTAAAATTTTTATAGTTCTTAATGGAATTATTTTAGGGAGAAAGTGCACAGACATTATCTGCACTATATTATACTACCAGATCTTGGGTTTTATTGCAGCAAGATATATATATTAGATTTGTGAAATGACAAAGATTTTAGAATGGTGAGGAAGCGTACGAAATTGTAAATGATACAGACTCTGATACCGACTCCTCTGAATCAAAATACCATTCTAATTTCAGAAAGCAAGGAAAAATTGACACTGATGTCGAGGCCCATAATCCCCCACAAAAAAAAATTAAGGCCCAATCTCCACAAGAATTTAGTGTCTCAAGTTGACAATTTAAGACAATTTAATTTACAATACCCCTCATTTTTATAGCCCTAAAATTTTCGATTTTACTAAGTCTGCTGGTATCAATGTAGACATCACAAATTTCAATCCAGCAGAATTTATCAAAATATTTTTTTCAGATGCTTGCCAGACTAACCTTTATGCAGAGCAGTGCTTTCCCAGAAATCCCCTACAGATAACTGGATCCCAACAAATATTGCAGTTAAAACATTTTTGGGGACTCACTCTTACTTTGGGCATCATACACAAGCAAAGCAAGAAATTGCATTGGTCTACCCACCCAGATCAAGGTATGAAACCTTACAGTTTCCACCACTTTCCCGTTAACACACAAGCCCTTCTTTTGACTGACCCAAATTATGACAGACTACATAAAATAAAATCACTTAATTATTTTAACAAATTATTTGCTTAAGTATATACCCTATCTAAAAATATTTGTATTGATGAGTCCCTGGTGCTTTGCAAACATAGATTACAATTTAAACAATATATTTTCTCCAACCAAGGCAGATACTTCCTGAGGTGAAAGGAGACAAATGCAAAAATCAGTTTGCCTTTTAGACTACAACAACAAATACATGGTGGAGTAGACCAGATAATGAAGCCTTATCTAGCCGCAAGAAATACCAAAATGTGGTATAAAAACCTTGCTGTCTATATGATTCAGATGGCACTTTTTAATTTGTATATTTTGTAAATGTAAATATATATATATATATATATATATATATATATATATATATATATATACATATATACACACACATAGATATATATATATATATATATATACACACACACACACACATATACACAGCAGGTAGTAGCAGGTGCACTCGCAAAAAACAATTCAGTTCGACGCCAGGGTGCTAGGATAGGGTATAATCTATGGAAATCAGGAGGCAGCACTCACTGGTCTTGACAATACTGGATTTATTCATTGACGTTTCGGGGAATACACCCCTTCTGATGAAGGGGTGTATTCCGATACGTCACTGAATAAATCCAGTATTGTCAAGACTAGTGAGTGCTGCCTCCTGATTTATATATATATATATATATATATATATATATATATATATATATATATACATATATATATATATCTCAATTGAAAAGAAAGAAAAGAGGTTTATGATATAACCTCTAAAAAGACTGGGAATTCAGCACTCTTTTATAGAAAATAACTAGAGCAACACGATGTGCAGTTTAAGAAAAAGGTTTTTAATTCACGCACCTCGCCGGGTGCCGATTAAGCAAATAAATCAACAGATAGAAATACACAAGCAACCTGTATCTAAATGGTTAAAAAAGTGCATTCATGTACTGCACTAAAATTGGACCGGTCCAAGTGACTGAATTACGCTAGTGATGAAGGAACCAACAAAATTCGTACACATAGTATATGCAAATAATCTACACTAATGAATATATGGAATATATGAAAAACCAGCAGTATATAACACAGACAGTAGTTTTAGTAAACTGTGTT
Organism: Bombina bombina; assembly: GCF_027579735.1. NCBI lineage: Eukaryota > Metazoa > Chordata > Amphibia > Anura > Bombinatoridae > Bombina > Bombina bombina. The sequence goes on along the minus strand of NC_069499.1, from coordinate 413,875,641 downwards.
AGCAGAGGATTCTCATATATGCAATATAGGATGTATGTACACAGTAAAATGCAATTTTACAACAAATGAGATTAGTATCAAAAATATTGCTACAATGATAGCTACAATGGGTAGCCACTGTCACGATGGTATACAAAGTCCCAATGTTGCTGATTAAACTGTTCCAGTAATGTGCATATACTGACCAAGTTGTCAGTTCAGTTAGAGCTATGAAAATTAAGCTGTAGAGAGTAAAGCGATAGAATCACTAAATGAGCCAAGGCAAGTGATTATGAGCAAAAGTCACTTGCCTTGGCTCATTTAGTCATTCTATCGCTTTTTTTCTAAGCTACACTACAGAATTTTTTTTTTCTGTCTGCCAGTACCCAAGCTGGCCCCCAATAATGCAGAGGGGGAGGGTTAGAGAGCTGTTTTGGGGGTGGATCAGGGAGGTTGGGGGCTAAGGGGAGATTCTACAAAGCAGCATATGTAAATATGCTAAAAAAAATAATTAAAAAAACCTTTTATTTTAGTACTGGCAGATTTTCTGCCAGTACTTAAGATGGCGGGGACAATTGTGGGGGAGGGAAGGGAGCTGTTTGGGAGGGATCAGGGGGTGGGATGTGTCAGATGGGAGGCTGATCTCTACACTAAAGCTAAAATTAACCCTGCAAGCTCCCTACAAACTACCTAATTAACCCCTTCACTGCTAGCCATAATATATGTGTGATGCGCAGCAGCATTTAGCGGCCTTCTAATTACCAAAAAGCAACGCCAAAGTCATATATGTCTGCTATTTCTGAACAAAGGGGATCCCAGAGAAGCATTTACAACCATTTGTGCCATAATTGCACAAGCTGTTTGTAAATAATTTCAGTGAGAAACCTAAAATTGTGAAACATTTAACGTTTTTTTAAATTTGATCGCATATGGCGGTGAAATGGTGGCATGAAATATACCAAAATGGGCCTAGATCAATACTTTGGGATGTCTTCTAAAAAAAATATATATACATGTCAATGGATATTCAGGGATTCCTGAAAGATATCAGTGTCCCAATGTAACTAGCACTCATTTTGAAAAAAAGTGGTTTGGAAATAGCAAAGTGCTACTTGTATTTATGGACCTATAACTTGCAAAAAAAGCAAAGAACATGTAAACATTGGGTATTTCTAAACTCAGAATAAAATTTAGAAACTATTTAGCATGGGATTTTTTTGGTGGTTGTAGATGTGTAACAGATTTTGGGGGTCAAAGTTAGAAAAAGTGTGTTTTTTTCCATTTTTTCCTCATATTTTATAAAAAAAAATTAGAGTAAATTATAAGATATGATAAAAATAATGGTATCTTTAGAAAGTCCATTTAATGACGAGAAAAACAGTATATAATATGTGTGGGTACAGTAAATGAGTAAGAGGAAAATTACAGCTAAATACAAACACCGCAAAAATGTAAAAATAGCCTTGGTCCCAAACGGACAGAAAATGGAAAAGTGCTGCGGTCATTAAGGGGTCAATTCAATATATTTTGGCTTTTTAAAATTGGTCGCACATATTTGGGCCTAAAAAAGCATAAATTTTTAAAATTTTATGATTTTCTGGATTTTTTTAATTTTTTTTTTAGAAAAATATGTTGATTTAATTTTCATATGTAAAGTTACATTTATAAATTACAGAAAATGTATAAGTATTACACTGCCCTCACCCGGCAACTTCATAATGCCACCCAGCTGGCACAATTTTCTGTGGAGAACACTGATACTTATAGGTAATGTAGAAACAGCAATAAGTAGAGAAGACAGTGGTGGGGCACTGCCATATATTCTCTCTGGCCGCAATGCATGGTAGGGGGGTCATCATAACCTAACCGAGATGTGGTTGTCTCCTGCCACTAGCCTAGTGAACTCAGACCACAATCAGAGGGTGATGGGCAGTATCGGCTCAAAAATCCAAGATATGCTACCTAAGGGCATTTTTTTTGCACACAAATGTCAAAGAAGCTAGATGCTTACAAATATGGGTGGAAATTTTATCACTGCGACATTACAGAATTTCACTTATCACGTATAGGTAATGTAGAAACAGTAATAAGTAGAGAAGACGGTGGTGGGGCACTGCCATATATTCTCTCTGGCCACAATGCATGGTAGGGGGGTCATCATAACCTAACCGAGAGGTGGTTGTCTCCTGCCACTAGCCTAGTGAACTCAGACCACAATCAGAGGGTCATGGGCAGTATCGGCTCAAAAATACAAGATATGCTACCTAAGGGCATTTTTTTTTGCACACAAATGTCAAGCTAGATGCTTACAAATATGGGTGGAAATTTTATCACTGCGACATTACAGAATTTCACTTATCACTTTGTATGCAATTGATATACAGTCATTGGTAATTTGATTATGCCTGTAATTGTTGCTGATGTTTTTGGAGGTCGTTGATATGGCAGCCAGAGATGAAAAGGCACATCAGCAATAGTTTTAAATGCTTTATCGAACAAAAAGTATTTACATGAATCATAGACATGTTTCTGTAATAAACAGTACAGATACTGGCAGGAGTTAGAGAACAGCAGGCCTTAGATGAGGCAGTAGCAAGAGGTGGATAAGGGCAGAGTCCCACGGGTCTAGCCAATTAGATGATAACTAAGATTGGCAAGCCGTGTCCAATAAAACAGATGTTGCAGGCAGGCAGAGACAGAGACTGGCAGGTATTTTAAACAGACACTAAACAGAATAGTATGGCATCAGTAATAACAATAAGAATGACTAATAGGTATCATAGGCAGCCAGGTATGGCTGGAAGATACAATAAGTGAGCTGGTAAAGTAATCAGTAAATATATGAATGACCCAGCAGGAACAATACTCAGGCAACACCAGTGAAGAGCTATGATAAGGTAACAAAAAACATAAATTATGCTTAACTAACAATTTCATTTCCATCTGTGTGAGGAGAGTCCACCAGGAGGAGGCAAACGCACCCCAGCCAAAGGCTTAAATAACTCCTCTACTTCCCTCATCCCCCAGTTATTCTGCCAAGGGAACAAGGAACTGTAGGAGAAATATCAGGGTATAAATGGTGCCAGAAGATTATTAATAAATGTAGGTCCGCCCACCGAAGAAACAGGCGGGTGCAGTGGACTCTCCTCCCACAGATGGAAATGAAATTATCAGGTAAGCATAATTTATGTTTTCCATCTTAATGGGAGGAGAGTCCACTGCTTCATTCATTACTTGTGGGAACAATACCCAAGCTCTAGAGGACACTGAATGAAAAGAAAAAAAACAAACAAAAAAAAACAAACAAGAGGGTAAAAGGAGACGGACCCTATACTGAGGGCACCACAGCCTGCAGAACCTCTCTCCCAAAAGCTGCTTCCGCCAAAGCAAAAATATAAATTTTATTAAATTTAGCAAAAGTATGTAAGGAAGACCAAGTGGCCGTCTTACAAATCTGCTCCATAGAAGCCTCATTCTTAGGCCCAAGAAGAGGCCACAGCTCTAGACGAGTGAGCCATAATCCTGAGGAGGCTTGTGTCCCGCTGTCTCATATGCCAGACGGATCATACTCCTCAACCAAAAAGGCCCTTTGTCCCCTGCACTTCCCTGAATACACAACAAATAAAGGACAAAGTCTGTCTGAAATCCTTTGTGGCCTGAAGCTAAAACTTCAACACCCGAACCGCGTCCAGTATATGAAGTAACCTCTCCTTCGAAGAAGAAGGGTTAGGACACAAAGAAGGAATTACCATTTCCCGATTGATGCTACGATTCGACACCACCTTGGGAAGGAATCTCAATCCAGTGCGAAGAACAGCCTTATTGGCATGAAAAACCAAGTAGGGAGGCTCACATTGCAAGGCCGCCAACTCGGAGACTCTGCGCGCCGATGCGATAGCCAGTAATAATAGGACTTTCCATGAAAGAACCTTAATGTCAAGAGCATGCATAGGCTAAAACGGAGCCCTCTGCAAGACCTTAATAATCAAGTTTAAGCTCCAAGGAGGAGCCTGATTCCTGAAAACAGGCCTGATCCTAACCAGAGCCTGAACAAAGCACTGAATGCCAGGAAGCTCCGCAAGCTTCTTATGCAACAGTACAGATAAAGCCAAGATCTGTCCCCTTAGGGAATTGGCGGCAAGACCCTTATCCAGACCGTCAGGGAGAAAGGCCAAATCCTGGATACCCTGACCTTATGCCAGTGATATCCTTGTTCCTCACACCAGGACAAGAAGGTCTTCCACACCTTGTGGTAGATGCGTCAAGTGACGGGCTTCCTGGCCTGAACGAGTGTGTCAAAAACTTTTTACGAAAATCCTCTCTTGGCCAAAACTAGTCGTTTAATCTCCGCGCAGTCAGCCTCAGAGAATCTAGATTTTGATGTAGAAAGGGAACTTGAACTAGCAGATCCCTGCGACAAGGTAATTTCGATGGCGGAGATGACGACATCGCCACCAGATCCGCAAACCACATCCTCATCGGCCACAATGGAGCAATCAGAATAGCCAAAGCTTACTCCTGCTTGACGCGGGCCACTACTTGAGGTAGAAAAGTTAACGGTAGAAATATGTAAATTAGGTTGAAATCCCAGGGTACCGCCAAGGCATCTATCAGTTCCGCCTGGGGATCCCTGAATCGCGACCCATATCTGGGTAGCTTGCAATTGAGCCTGGACGCCATGAGATCTATTTCCGGCATCCCTCATCTGCTGCAGATAGCTGCGAACATCTCGGGATGGAGGGACCATTCCCCTGGATGAAATGTTTGTCTGTTTAGAAAATCTGCTTCCCAGTTGTCCACACCCGGAATGTGGATTGCTGAGAGCGAACAATTGTGAGTCTCCGCCCACTCCAGAATCCGAGATACTTATCTCATGGCTAGGGAGCTTCTCATCCCCACTGATGGTTTATGTAAGCCACCGAGGTAATGTTGTCCGACTAGAATCTGATGAATTGGGACAACCCCAGAAGTGGCCAAGCCCTCAGAGCGTTGAATATCGCTAAAAGTTCCAAAATATTTAAAATCGGTAGACTCTATTCTACTCGAGTCCATCTGCCCTGTACCCTTCTGGCACCCCAAACAGCTCCCCATCTTGATAGACTTGCATCTGTGGTCACAATCTCCCAGGATGGTCTCAAAAAGGATTTCCCCTGAGACAACTGCCCTGGTCGGGTCCACCAAGATAGGGACTACCTCACCGGTCTGTTTAGAGATATCTGTTGGGACAGATCTGAATGATTGCCATTACATTGTCTCAACATGTACAGCTGAAGAGGTCTGAGATGGAACCTGGCAAATGGAATGACATCTATGCACCTCGATACACCTTGCCACAGATGTCCCGGAATATGTCTGAAGAGCTAGACAGTTGGACGCAAGCTTGCAGCGTCTCCGATCTGTCAAAAATATCTTCATGGCTGAAGAATATATTATCGTACCCAGGAATTCCACCCTGTTGCTGGGGAGCAATTAACTCTTTCCTTCGTTTATTTTCCACCCGTGGGACCGAAGGGGAAGAGCTCTCGAGTGATCCTCCGCAAGACTGTAGGATGGAGCCTGGACCAGGATATCATCCAGATAAGGTGGCACTGCAATTCCTCTGGCTCTCGCTACTGCAAAAAGATCTCCCAGAACCTTAGTGAAGACTCTTGGGGCAGTCGCCAGACCAAAGTGAAGAGCCACAAACTGGAAGTGCTGGTGCAGGAAGGCAAATCTTAGAAACCTGAAGTTATCCTTGTGGATTGGAACATGAAGCTAAGCGTCCTTCAGGTATATAGTCATCATGAATTGCCCCTCTTGAACCAGGGACAAATTTGACCTGATCGTCTCCATCTTGAATGACAGAACTGACAACAATTTGTTTAGGGCCTTTAGGTCCAGAATTGGATGGAATGTGCCCTCCTCCTTTAGGACCATGAAAAGGTTTAAATAATACCCCAGGCCTCTTTCTGCCCGAGGGACTGGGACAATTACTCAGAGACATGAGAGATCCCTCACACACCCCAGGAAGGCGTCTCTCTTTTCTAGTCTTGAAGATATGTTTAACAGGAGGAATCTGCCTCTGGGCAGATAAGACTTGAAACCTATCCTGTAGCCTGGGGATACGACCTCCAGAACCCAAGAGTCTATAATGTCTTCTCCAGGCCTCCACAAAGAGAGATAGTCTGCTCCCTACATGATCCGAAGACGGACTGGGGGCCATCCCTTCATGCTGACTTTGATTCAGCAGGCTTCTTATTCTGCTTGAACTTGTTCCAAGAGTTAGCTGGCTTACAAGATCCCTTTGATTGCTCCGAGTTTGCGTCAGGCTGCTGGCGCTGAGACTTGTCTGCACGAAAAAGGGATGAAAAGTAGATCCCTTAGGTTTAGCCGCCTTATCCCGAGGCCGTAGATATGATAGAATCGAGGCCTTGGATGGGAAAGAGGAGCTATCCTCAAGCGGAACAGTTGTTCTCTTAGCAAGCGTGGAAATATCACCATCTATCTTAGGGACAGAAGCCCACAGTTCAAGCTGCGCGTCCGGAAATCCAGGTATCACCTCAAAATTCACTAGCAGTCCACTGGTAGACCGTGATCAACGTCTTGCCCACCCCTGCCTTAGAGCATGCAATTGTAAGACTATTGACCCTACACTATTGTGAGTTTAACCCCCGCAAAGTGTTGCTCTTGACCCGCAGAGCACTGATGTTCCCAAGAGGAACCTGCCACTGATCCAATATGCAGCACGCTAGTCGCACAACTCAGATGTGCAAGTAGTGCTGCCGATTGGAGAAGCGGCGGTTTCCACTCGGGGCAAGCGGTGTGCAACAAGTCCCAAGCAGCACTGTTTGTTTAACCCCTGTAGTGTAGGGTCAATTGTCTCAAAATGAAAATCTAGAAAATGTCATTTTTCAACTATTAAGGACAAATCTAGGTTACTACATGGCAGACCCATTTACTTAATGGAAACTCAAGGGGACTGGAAAGCCTACCTTTGTTTATAGTTAAATTACAGGCTAAGTGACACAATAAATAACAAAAGCATAATGCAAAGTTGTTTTTTTTTACAATATATAAACATTTTATTTTAAAAAGTGTTTATTGTCCCTTTAAAAACATTGTTTGTGTGTCAATACCAAATGCAGGACTAACAAAAGTAGAAGCATTAACATAAACATTAAATGTTGCCAAGGCAGACTTATGTTGCTGAGGGAGGTAGAGTGTCTAAGTTAAGGCAGGGACATGAACTTTATGACAGACACACTGAGTGAGCAGAAAGAAGTTTTATGAGAGAGTGTTGAACACATACGCACAAACACACAGAAGGGAAATACAACTCGACAATAAGCAGACAACTACTGCCAAAAATATACTCAGGAATTCAATTATAGAAGGAATAGGAAATGTGTAAAAAAAAACAAAACCAACACCCAAGCAGGCTTAAACCTGTGGTCTCAAAATGAATGTGAAGCTGTAAATTATTTACAATGCCTTTACAGCTACTTTAGATATGCCTTATTTAGGGCAAAACGTATCAAAGTGAGAATAAAAAAATTATCACGTTTATAGTAAAAAAAAAAAGCCTCAAACGATATCACAATATTTATGAAAGATTATGCGACAATAAAGTCGCAACTTTTCATATGTGCGAACAAACTGACTCATGACCATTCGCAAGTCTTTAATATATGCGAATAAGTTGTCTGGAAATGCCTAATTCTTGTATTAAATCTCTATTGGCATTTAAAAGGCTTGTATATATTCGCAGTTCACATATTTATGAAAAGTGGAGCATGCAATATTCACTGTTTTTAATCTCGCCAATAACTAATAAAAGTATCTAATAAAAGTTATGTTTTAATTCATCCACCGTCATCTGGGGCCCGATATATCTTGTTTTTGTATTCAACCATTAAACTTATCAAGTGAAGTTGTGTTGTGAGTGTTTTCCAGTACACTCTTTTGCAAGTACTCTATACTCGTTTCTTTTTTAATTCAATTCCACGTGTACAGCACCCTTTTCCTTACAATAATATAATACCATATGTAAACAACCTTAGATAAGTGATTATATATATATATATATATATATATATACACACACACACACACATACACACACGCGTTTGTGTGTGTATATATACTACAACAACAGCAGATTTAGAGGTAGTCAAATATGTCTTGTACATCTGCATTTTTTTCTGCAAATGGCACCTAAAAGATTTTTTTTTTTTTTTTTTAAATATGCATTATATACTGTATACAATTATAATATATATATATATATATATATATATATATATATATATATATATATATATATATATATATATATATATATATTTTACACATACACACACACATATACACACACACATACATATATACACATACAGTCGTACGCAAAAGTTTAGGCCCCCCTAACAATTTCTATGATTTTCATTTATAAATAATTGGGTGTTTGGATCAGCAATTTCATTTTGATCTATCACATAACTGAAGGACACAGTAATATTTCAGTAGTGAAATTAGGTTTATTGGATTAACAAAAAATGTGCAATATGCATCAAAACGAAATTAGACAGGTGCATAAATTTGGGCACCCTTGTCATTTTGAATACCTGTAACTACCTAGCACTAATTAATTGGGAAACACAATTGGTTTGGTGAGCCCATTAAGCCTTGAACTTCATAGACCGGTGCATCCAATCAAGAGAAAAGGTATTTAAGGTGGCCAATTGCAAGTTGTTGTTCTCTTTGACTCTCCTCTGAAGAGTGGCAACATGGGGGCCTCAAAACAACTCTCAAATGACCTGAAAACAAAGATTGTTTAACATTATGGTTTAGAGGAAGGCTACAAAAAGCTATTGCAGAGATTTAAGCTGTCAGTGTCCACTGTGAGGAACATAGTGAGGAAATGGAAGACCACAGGCACCGTTTTTGTTAAGACCAGAAGTAAAATATCAGAGAGGCAAAGGATGGTGAGAACAGTCAAAAACAGCCCACAGAACACCTCCAAAGACCTACAACATCTTGCTGCAGATGGTGTCACTGTGCATCGTTCAACAATTCAGCGTATGGGAGAGTGATGCAGAAAAAGCCTTTTCTGTACACACGTCACAGAGTCGCTTGAGGTATGCAAACGCACATTTGGACAAGCCAGCTTCATTTTGGAAAAAGGTGCTGTGGACTGATGAAACAAAGATTGAGTTATTTGGTCATAACAAGGGGCGTTATGCATGGTGGCAAAAGAATACCGCGTTCCAAGACAAACACTTGCTAGCCAAAGTAAAATTTGGTGGATGTTCTATCATGCTGTGGGGCAGTGTGGCCAGTGCCGGTACTGGGTATCTTGTTAAAGTTGAGGGTCGCATGGATTCCACTCAATATCAGCAGATACTTGAGAATAATGTTGAGGAATCAGTCACAAAGTTGAAGTTACATCGGAGCTGGATATTTCAACAAGACTTTGGCATTTATGCAGAGGAACAAGTACAATGTTCTGGAATAGAGATCCCAGTCCCCAGACCTGAAAAACTTTGACAATTTGTGGGGTGATTTGAAGTGGGCTGTCCACGCTCGGCAACCATCAAACCTAACTGAACTGGAGATGTTTTAAAAGGAGGAATGGTCCAAAATACCTTCATCCAGGCAGACCCTCATTACAGGCTATAGGAAGCATCTAGAGTCTGTTATTATGACCCTGCAACATGCTCAGCCCTGGGTGCTCACTGGCACCTGCAAGAAGCTATGCTGTCCCCAGGATCCCAGTATTTTGGAAAGGACCTTGACAAGGTACCTGGGCTTGTCCCATTTGGCCAGATGCGGTAACTAACCTTTCCATGTTAGCTTTTAATCTTAGCTGAGATCTTGCTAGTGAGTGCAGGGCTTTCTCTGTGTGTTGTATTAAATTTGTTTAGTAATTTTCCCTATGGTTCTTGCACCCAGACCTGCCTGGGGTTAACTACCTGTGACTCTGGAGACAGCACAGCTTCTTGTGAATGCCAGTGAGCACCCAGGGCTGAGCATGTTGCAGGGTCATGGGATGTGTGTCCGGTCTAGGAGTGCAGTCCCCTTCCGTGTTTAGTATATGACTGGGGTGATTACATAAGCCTGTGCACCCTTCACTTGTTCCCAGTTTGTTTGGATTGAGAGCTTGCATTGTGTGGCTGTTTTAGGGTCCCAGGTTTTTGGAAAGGACCTTGACGTGGTACCTTTGGTCAGATGCTGTAACTAACCTTTCCATTTTTGCTTTTAATCTTAGCTGAGAGCTTGCTAGTGAGTGCAGGGCTTTATCTGTGTGATATATATAATATACACACACACACACATAAAAAAAAAGTTCAATGACAAATGCAGTTTTATAGGTTTCTATAATTTGTTTCAAGCATGTGATTATATATATATATATATATATATATATATATATATATATATATATATATATATATAGATAGATAGATAGATAGATAGATAAAGACATACTTAACATGCTTGAAACAAGTTATAGAAACCTATAAAACAGCATTTGTCATTGTTTTTTTTTTGTTTTTGTTTTTTTAAAGAAGGGTCACTTTCATGAATTATTCCTGCACCGACTGACATGAGTGTTCATCTAGAGTCTGGTACAAAGTGCCAAAGCAGCAGAGCCTTCAACGCTTGTAAATGCACCGATGCAAATGATTGTATTTGTTTTTAAAAATGTATTGTTTAAATTATGTTCGAGTCATAAGAACTTTTATGTCAAACACTGTGGAAATTGAATATTTCGAATTCAGCATTTATCTGCCTTATAGGGGGTATAAACCATTTATTCTATAACAACGTGAGTTTCTTACTTTGTCCTATTTTTAAACAATCATTTCCATTTTCACAAACAAACTTGCTTCCAATCTTGGGATAATGTTGATGCTGTAACCTAGGATTTTCCCCTACAAAGCTAAACCCACGCATTACAATTACATTAGCATTTACAGATCACCTATATGACACTGACAATTATAGATTTCTCTCTTGTTTATAGAATTATTCATGGCAACAGGAAAATTAACTGAAGCAAAATGTAAAATTCAGACAATTTTTTTTTCCATTTTAGAGTGCAAAAATGAATGTGCAAATAAACAATTAGCAGATCACACGCTTGTTTTGTCATAAAGAAATGCAAAAAAAGCATGACCTGTAATTCACACATATTGCAGAAAGCGCTACAAGTGAAAACAAAATAAAAAGATTGTATATGTGTGTGAAAACTATACAAATCTGTCTATCGTATCTTTGTGCAAACCACAATAAAGCTTGTAAACTCATTTTTTTAAGTCTTTTTCGGGAAAATATTCTTTTAATATATGTAAAAAATGTGGAATTGTTCCTTTTTTCTGCTTCAGTTATATGTGACTGTTTTTGCAGAGTCCTCAGATCGGTAACATAAAACACATGTAAATACTTTATTCTTGACTGGCGCAGTATTGGTTCTCTTTGCCTCAGTGCTTACAATGGAATTCTCCAGCAAGTAGATGTAGAACTTTTGTACAGAGATTAGGCACAGATTTGTGTAATCGAGCAAACTCTGCTTGTTTTTCAATACCAATTTCACACAATACACCTGACAGAGGTATGAAAATATCATGTAATACTCCAGCATTGTAAATAACTTTGTCCCGTTGTTTTTCTCAAAGTTACTGAGCACAACATATCAATCAATGAGTACTGGCACTGCATACAACTGTCTACACACTTGGAGATGTGTGGCATGTGTGACACAATGCAAGATATTTATGTTTCACTTGATTTGCAGATGACTGTATCCACGCAGGCATAACCCATAGCTGCCTACTTAGATATGTTCGGAGAAGTAAATTAACACATGTACCTTACAATATTTTCTTGATTTAAACATGTTTTGAGGGTTATATTTAAGTTCATTAAAAGTTCAAAGCTATGGTTTGCTAGAGCATGTAACTTTTACACTACTCAGCGTGTAACGGTTTATGTATAAGCCCTGTAAAAATGTATAGATGAAGTCTTCCTAGGGACCAGAAGTCACACAACTGCATCAATCACTGGCTGTGTTCAGCTCACAAGTTGCAGTGGTCACCGAGTAGGACTAGATGTTTAAAGGGACAGTATACACATTTTCATATAACTGCATGTAATAGACACTATTATAAAGAATAATATGCACAGATACTGATATAAAAATCCAGTATAAAATGGTTTAAAAACTTACTTAGAAGCTGTCAGTTTGGCTCTGTTGAAAAGGTGGCTGGAAAGCCCACTGCAAGTGAGAAATAAGACACTCCCCCCTCCCCCTTCTTTTACATATGAAAAGACCCTTCACACAAACAGGAGCAAGCTGGAGTAGGTAGCTGACAGTATTCACATAAAACTTTGGGGCTTGGTTAGGAGTCTGAAAATCAGAGCAATGTTATTTAAAAATAAGCAAAACTATACATTTATTTTAAAAAAAAAACTTTATGGGCTATATAAATAGATCATCTACAAAACATTTATGCAAAGAAAAAATGAGTGTATAATGTCCCTTTAACCCCATTGCATTGGTTCAACACAGAGGTTGTGTATGCATGATATATATGTGTTTAGTCTTTACTGTACCTTTAAACTCATTAGCACCAGTGTTTTATTTAAAGGACCAGTAAATACATTAGATTTGCATAATTAATAAATGCATGACAAAAAGACAATGCAATAGCACTTAGTCTGAACTTCAAATAAGCAGTAATTTTTTTTTAAATTTTTTTTAAACGTCAGTTATATCTATTTCCACTCCTGCTGTATCATGTAACAGTCAGCCAACAAATGTGTATATATATATATATATATATATATATGTGTCAATGTAAATTACTCTTGGGTCACCCTAAGAGTAATGGGTAAGCCAAACGTGGAGCCCTTAGAGAGATACACTGCACCTCACTGACGAGGCCCACAGAAGGCCGAAACGATCGTCTGGGGTTGTTGTTTCTCTTGTTCAGAGAAGAATTGCCTGGTATTTCGGCACTGGACTGTCATTGGGCAGGGTCAGACTGATATGCTACAGGATATTTTTTCTCTGTGAAGGGGCATAATGTGCTAAAAGAACGCGCACCCTGAGTTGCAGTATAAATGAACAGGCACGGAAGTTATTCTAGCTTTTACTCTCTCTTTTTTCACACACACACACACACACACACACACACTGTGTATGTTCATGCTCAGTTGGAGCAGGTGACTCAAAAAGAGTAAATATAAAAAGACTGTGCTCATTTTGTTAATGGAAGTAAATTGGAAAGTTGTTTAAAAATTACATGCACTTTCTGAATCATTAAAACAATTTTGAATTGAATGTCCCTTTAAAGGGCTTCAAAATATTACTGTATATTCTGAAATAAGATTTTTAAAATATGTTCATCACCCCTGCAAGTGAAAAAATAATTGCATCATGGCCCTTTTTTTTTAATAAACATCTGGATACCTCAAATATTTTTAAAAGAAAAAAAAATGCTTAAACCTCTAGAGAAGAGAACATACATATTTGTGCTAAAACTGTAGGTCTGCCAATGCACATTTTAATATTCTGCTTATCGCTGGATATTGTATAATACTTATGAGAATAAGCACTCACAACCATTGGAAATTACATCAGAAAAATGGATAAGTAGTTTTCCAATAGAAGATAAAACACTATGAGTAGAAGAGACAGCTGTGTTTTCAGAGGCTTTTATGTAAATCTCTACAGAAAACATTAAAAACAAGTTGTCTGTATCTATGATTACTTGTCGCTAGTCATACAGCCAAATATCATGAGATTTCAATATAGTGAGAACAAATTTTATTTAAGTTTATTGCAGATATCACCTCTCTCAGCAAGGAAAATGGGTTTTCAGGGCTGGTAAAGCAATAAATTTGGATATGAAATAAATTAGCTTCTTTCTTTGACAGCCCATGAAGTTCCTTACAGGTAAAAGCGCCATAAGTAAGATAGCCATAGCAACACATGAATTTAAAATAATAACTGGGGATATGCTGCTTTGCATGACTTTACAGCACAGATTATGAACTAGGAATTTAAGGACTCGGCTAAGATACCTTTGTGTTTTCATTAGTAAAAAACAGACTAAAGAGTTTCAAATGTGTAGTAAAATTTCTAACATGCATATGAAAGAACTATTTAACCCGTTTGATGCGCATGATGAGGCGTTCTCATTATGCACATCTCTAGCTTTAGGCGCATGACAAGCCCTTCTCGTAACGCAGGGGGATCGCCGATCAAACAATGTTTGACTATCCCCCTCACTACAGGCCGGGGAATCGTTGATGGCCTTGTGGGCGGCACTCCCAGGTTTCATGGGAGTGCCGGTGAGATCCCTGTCACAAAGGAGGAAGCTCACTGTAGCTGCATGAAAGCTGGATGGGGGAAGTTCTTCAAACCCCTCAATCTCAACTCCCATAGCAGCTAAAAACCTCCAAGACCACTAATTTGAAAGAGAATCCCTGCTCTTTCAACTGATGGTGGTCTCGGAGCAGTACCACACAAACAATATTTAAAAAATAAGAGTAGAAAAAAAATAAAAAATGAGATTTGCTTGGGAATGGCTCGTTACAGTATCTCACAAAAGTGAGTACACCCCTCACATTTTTGTAAATATTTTATTATATCTTTTCATGTGACAACACTGAAGAAATGACACTTTGCTACAATGTACAGTAGTGAGTGTACAGCCTGTATAATAGTGTAAATTTGCTGTCCCCTCAAAATAACTCAACACACAGCCATTAATGCTATAAACCGTTGGTAACAAAAGTGAATACACCCCTAAGTGGAAATGTCCAAATTAGGAGGCCCAATTAGCCATTCTCCCTCCCCGGTGTCATGTGACTCTTTAGTGTTACAAGGTCTCAGGTGAGAATGGGGAGCGGGTGTGTTAAATTTGGCGTTATCGCTGTCACACTCTCTTATACTGGTCACTGGAAGTTCAACATGGCACATAATGGCAAAGAACTCTGAGGATCTTAAAAAAAGAATTGTTGCTCTACATAATGATGGCCTAGGCTATAAGAAGATTGGTAAGACCCTGAAACTGAGCTGCAGCACGGTGGGCAAGACCATAGAGCAGTTTCACAGCACAGGTTCCACACAGAACAGGCCTCGCCATAGTCGACCAAAGAAGTTGAGTGCACGTGCTCAGCGTCATATCCAGACGTTGTCTTTGGGAAATAGACGTATGAGTGCTGCAAACATTGCTGCAGAGGTTGAAGGGGTGGGGGTCAGCCTGTCAGTGTTCACACCATACACTGCATCAAATTGGTCTGCATGGCTGTCGTCCCAGAAGGAAGCCTCTTCTAAAAGGTGATGCACAAGAAAGCGTGCAAACAGTTTGCTGAAGACAAGCAGACTAAGGACATGGATTACTGGCCAAGCCTGTCTCCAGACCTAAACCCTATTAGGGCTGCAACTAACGATTATTTTCATAATCGATTAATCGGCCGATTATTTTTTCGATTAATCGACTAATCGGATAAAAAGAGAATCAATAATACTTTTCTATGTTTTAAATAAAATCCACATAATGAGTGTTACAAATATAAACTTCAGACTAAAACTTTACATTATCACAACTGTTTCTTCAATTTTTAAGCAGCAGAGCACAGTTTTATAATTATACTAAACAAAACCACAAACTGTTTGAAAGAGGTAGAACTAGAAAGAGTTAGACTATCACTGTTAATAACATTCTGTTATTCACTCTTTCAGTAACTTTGCATTGAAATGCAAAAATCTCAACATGTCCACATGCTTCTGGCTAAGGCTGGTTCTCTGTTTGCAGCTATATTTCCTGCAGCAGAGAAAAGGCTGTTGAGGTGTTTAAGTAGGGTTTTGCCAATTTCACCAAAGTGGGATATTTATCTTTGTTAGCTCTTCACCAATGCTAAGTGTTTTCTACCTTGGCAAGGGGCCTCTCAATAAAGTAACCCTTGACTTCATTCTAACATAAAAATATCTTGAATATCTATATGCAATGGTAAATAACCAGCTATAAGGTTAGAGGAAATATCTAGTCCTTTAAAAATAACGAAATTATTGAGGATGAATCTGGTACATATTATCACAATGTATTAAAAATATAAAAAAACAATAAACAAGAT
Source organism: Bombina bombina (assembly GCF_027579735.1). NCBI lineage: Eukaryota > Metazoa > Chordata > Amphibia > Anura > Bombinatoridae > Bombina > Bombina bombina. Next base: position 413,859,540 of record NC_069499.1, on the reverse strand, counting down.
CAAAAGCGCTAAGGACTGTATATCAATAACAGCACAAAGCCTTACACATTTATTTATACAGTACATATAATCAGCAATAGCAAGCAATACGCTAATAATTGTGCAAACAGATAATAGTGCACATCAATTTAAATAACTCCCATCAATCTAGGGGCAAGGTGTAAACAACAAGCTTGGCACTATATCATGAAAAGCATAGTTCCAAATCACCAGATTTAATATAAACAATCTAAATGATGACTATTATATCTGGGTTGCACATAAGCAAGGGGTAGTTGTAAACGTTTACTGTCCTGAAAAAGTGAAAAGTAGACGTCCTTTAGGCTAAGGAAATAACCATAAAACACAATACCATATGCAGGAGTTCATTTGAGTGAAGCAGCTGGTGTTGTGCACAGACCAACTAATTGCAAACCGATTAATCGATTATGAGATTCGTTGACAACTATTTTCATAATCGATTATGCCGATTAGTTGTTGCAGCTCTAAACCCTATTGAGCATCTGTTGGGCATCCTCAAATGGAAGGTGGGGGAGCACAAGGTCTCTAACATCCACCAGCTTAGTGATGTCATGGAGGAGTGGAAGAGGACTCCAGTGGCAACCTGTGAAGCTCTGGTTAACTCCATGCTCAAGAGAATTAAGGCAGTGCTGGAAAATAATGGTGGCCACACAAAATATTGACACTTTGGGCCAAATTTAGACATTTCCACTTAGGGGTGTACTCACTTTTGTTGCCACCGGTTTATACATTAATGGCTGTGTGTTGAGTTATTTTGAGGGGACAGCAAATTTACACTGTTATACAGGCTGTACACTCACTACTTTACATTGTAGCAAAAGTGTCATTTCTTCAGTGTTGTCACATGAAAAAATATAATAAAATATTTACACATATGTGAGGGGTGTACTCACTTTTGTGAGATACTGTATGTACTGCTCTATGGTCTTGCCCACCGTGCTGCAGCTCAGTTTCAGGGTCTTACCAATCTTCTTATAGCCTAGGCCATCATTATGTAGAGCAACAATTCTTTTTTTAAGATCCTCAGAGTTCTTTGCCATTATGTGCCATGTTGAACTTCCAGTGACCAGTATAAGAGAGTGTGACAGCGATAACGCCAAATTTAACACACCCGCTCCCCATTCTCACCTGAGACCTTGTAACACTAAAGAGTCACATGACACCGGGGAGGGAGAATGGCTAATTGGGCCTCCTAATTTGGACATTTCCACTTAGGGGTGTATTCACTTTTGTTACCAACGGTTTATAGCATTAATGGCTGTGTGTTGAGTTATTTTGAGGGGACAGCAAATTTACACTGTTATACAGGCGGTACACTCACTACTTTACATTGTAGCAAAAGTGTCATTTCTTCAGTGTTGTCACATGAAAAAATATAATAAAATATTTACACATATGTGAGGGGTGTACTCACTTTTGTGAGATACTGTATGTGTGCAAAAAATAATCTGGCAGAGACACCTAATAAAGTTTATATTCTCATAGACAAGTCGCTCTCGCTCAATTTTTTTTAATTAATTTTGCCTGTGTAGGAAGGTGATTAACAGTGGTCACTTGGCCATTTTCAGTATTATTGACTAAAATCTAAGTAAAAAAAAAAAAAAAAAAAAGTAATTTTTTTTCTTAAAGGGACACTGTACCCAAATTTTTTCTTTCTTGATTCTGATTGAGCATGACATTTTAAGCAACTTTCTAATTTACTCCTATTATCAAATTTTCTTCATTCTCTTGGTATCTTTATTTGAAATGCAAGAATGTAAGTTTAGATGCCGGCCCATTTTTGGTGAACAACCTGAGTTGTCCTTGCCGATTGGTGGATAAATCCATCCACCAGTAAAAAAGTGCTGTCCAGAGTACTGAAGCCAAAAAAAAGCTTAGATGCCTTCTTTTTCAAATAATGATAGCAAGAGAAAGAAGAAAAATTGATAATAGGAGTAAATTAGAAAGTTGCTTAAAATTGCATGCTCTTTCTGAATTACAAAAGAAAAAAATTGGGTACAGTGTCCCTTTAAGTTTTGACGCAGCTCTCAATTGCCATGAATTATAAATGTAATAATGGTATATTGTGAATATGCTGGGCCTGCTGAAAAAACAATGTATAATTTGTGTGGGTCACTCACTGAAATTTGACTTACAATGAGGTTTAAATATGGGTAGCAAAAATGCTCAAACATTGGCTCATCACTGGGGGAGGGGGGTGATAAAAGGCTTAGCAGCAAAAGGGTTAAACATGTTAAAAATAAATAAATATATATATATATATATATATATATATATATATATATATATATATATATATATATATATATATATATATATATATATATATATATATATATATATATATATATATATATATATATATATATATATATATATAAATAATCCCTCATTTTGGTGTTCCAAGCACTCCTTGTACTGTTAGTCTGCTTGGGTGCTCTCCATGGTATACATGTAGAAAGTTAAATTGAAGAGGAGGCATACACAGGTCTTAATTTCCAATATTTACAACTTTATTTTTGCAAGATATCCGCTTTAGGATTACATCAGTCAACGTTTGGGTCCTCGCAGGGACCTTTGTCAAGATTGTATCAACGGGTTTCTGTGCCTTTCGTATATTTATTATATACAGGGAGTGCAGAATTATTAGGCAAGTTGTATTTTTGAGGATTAATTTTATTATTGAACAACAACCATGTTCTCAATGAACCCAAAAAACTCATTAATATCAAAGCTGAATAGTTTTGGAAGTAGTTTTTAGTTTGTTTTTAGTTATAGCTATTTTAGGGGGATATCTGTGTGTGCAGGTGACTATTACTGTGCATAATTATTAGGCAACTTAACAAAAAACAAATATATACCCATTTCAATTATTTATTTTTACCAGTGAAACCAATATAACATCTCAACATTCACAAATATACATTTCTGACATTCAAAAACAAAACAAAAACAAATCAGTGACCAATATAGCCACCTTTCTTTGCAAGGACACTCAAAAGCCTGCCATCCATGGATTCTGTCAGTGTTTTGATCTGTTCACCATCAACATTGCGTGCAGCAGCAACCACAGCCTCCCAGACACTGTTCAGAGAGGTGTACTGTTTTCCCTCCTTGTAAATCTCACATTTGATGATGGACCACAGGTTCTCAATGGGGTTCAGATCAGGTGAACAAGGAGGCCATGTCATTAGATTTTCTTCTTTTATACCCTTTCTTGCCAGCCACGCTGTGGAGTACTTGGACGCGTGTGATGGAGCATTGTCCTCCATGAAAATCATGTTTTTCTTGAAGGATGCAGACTTCTTCCTGTACCACTGCTTGAAGAAGGTGTCTTCCAGAAACTGGCAGTAGGACTGGGAGTTGAGCTTGACTCCATCCTCAACCCGAAAAGGCCCCACAAGCTCATCTTTGATGATACCAGCCCAAACCAGTACTCCACCTCCACCTTGCTGGCGTCTGAGTCGCACTGGAGCTCTCTGCCCTTTACCAATCCAGCCACGGGCCCATCCATCTGGCCCATCAAGACTCACTCTCATTTCATCAGTCCATAAAACCTTAGAAAAATCAGTCTTGAGATATTTCTTGGCCCAGTCTTGACGTTTCAGCTTGTGTGTCTTGTTCAGTGGTGGTCGTCTTTCAGCCTTTCTTACCTTGGCCATGTCTCTGAGTATTGCACACCTTGTGCTTTTGGGCACTCCAGTGATGTTGCAGCTCTGAAATATGGCCAAACTGGTGGCAAGTGGCATCTTGGCAGCTGCACGCTTGACTTTTCTCAGTTCATGGGCAGTTATTTTGCGCCTTGGTTTTTCCACACGCTTCTTGCGACCCTGTTGACTATTCTGAATGAAACGCTTGATTGTTCGATGATCACGCTTCAGAAGCTTTGCAATTTTAAGAGTGCTGCATCCCTCTGCAAGATATCTCACTATTTTTTACTTTTCTGAGCCTGTCAAGTGCTTCTTTTGACCCATTTTGCCAAAGGAAAGGAAGTTGCCTAATAATTATATAGGGTGTTGATGTCATTAGACCACACCCCTTCTCATTACAGAGATGCACATCACCTAATATGCTTAATTGGTAGTAGGCTTTCGAGCCTATACAGCTTGGAGTAAGACAACATGCATAAAGAGGATGATGTGGTCAAAATACTCATTTGCCTAATAATTCTGCACTCCCTGTATAAAAATAAAAATAATTCAGTGTATTAGAGAATTGTACTATTGCACCATTGCTCGCATATGTCTGTTTAACTCCGGCAAAGTCAGCTCCAGGGCAGCAACACACTATTGGAACATATTATAAGCCAATGACAAGAGGTATATGCGACACCAATCAGCATCTAGCTCCCAGAAGTGCATTCTTGCTCTTCAACAAAGAAAAACAGTGATAGAAGTAAATTAAAATGTCTCTTAAAATTGAATGAACTGCCTGAATCATGAAAGTTTAATATTCACTTTCCCATACCTTTAAAGGACTGACTGCTCACTGGTTGACAAGCAGAACGTCTGCAGTTTTATTGCCCCCTTACTAGTTTAAAAACAGAATGTTTCTTTTTTTTCTCTGCACAAGTACATCCACTATATTTAAATAAACAAATACATTGTAATATGCTTTCTTTAAGATACAATAAAGCAAAATAAATAATGTTTTGCCCATTTAATTATTCTTACCACTAAAATGTGCTTTTACAACTAAAATAAAGACCTCCATGACATCAGAGAACAGGAAAATGTTCTCAGATTTTGCAGCTAACCAGGTTAGTGATAAGCCAGAATAAGATGTTTGCTTAACAATAAATTAAAAAAACAATTAGGGGGCAGAAGAACAATTTTAGGGACTATTTTTATGGCTCCTGGATTAAGCAAGACCAGCAGTTGCAAAATGTGTAAATTAAAACTGAAAGCAGAGCAAAATATATTTATAAACATGAAACAGACAGATTCCGGGGATAAAAAAATGATGGGTCCCTTAGTTTATTACTGTCACAGTACAATGCCATATTTACCTTTTACAGAATAATTACATAAACAAGATGGTTGTAGCACTTGGTATGCTTCCAGTGATGTGGCACACAGATGCCTTCACTAATACAAGTTAAAGGCAATGTTGTTGTCACAGAGATAACATGATACTCATGCATTGGGTTTTGAAGCCATAGTTAAATGTTCTAATGTATATAAACAAGCAGCATTTAAACACAAAAATATTTGCTTTCCATGAAAGAAATGTTAAAGGGACATTTGTTATTTTATGATTCATACAAAGCACACAATATTAAACAGCTTTCCAACTTAGTTTTACTACCAAATTTGCTTAATTTATTAGTCAAAGGACCAGTAGTGCACTACTGGGAGCTAGCTGAACACACTGGGTGAGCTAACAAGAGGGACAATGAAGTCCAAATTAAATTTTCATATCTGCGATAGAGCATGCAATTTTAAACAACCTACCAATTTACTATCTAATTTGCTTTGTTGTCTTGGTATCCTTTATTTAGGTAGGCTCAGGAGCATCAATACACTAGTGGGAGCTAGCTGCCTATTGCTAGCTGCATGTCTCTTGTCATTGTCGCACCTGATATGTTCAGCTAGCTCCAAGTAGTGCATTGTTGCACGATGCACCTTCAACAAAGGATACTAAGAGATCTAAGCAAATTGTATATACTGTGGTAAATTTGAAAGTTGTTTAAAATGGTATGCTCCATCTGAATCATGTCCTTTTAAGTCAAAAGTATTTAAAATGGAAACTAGTAATTGTTGCTGGCCAAAAAGAACAGCTCCCACTGTTCTAATAGGGGAGAGGGGCAGAACTGACAAGAAAACATTGGTTTATTCAGGAGAAAGACATGCACTTTTCTATATAAATAATAAAGAAAATATATATTTAAAAAAAAGTTGTACATTTTGAAATGCCCTTTTAATTAAAAAAAAATAAAAAAATAGAAAACAATGACCTTTAAGATTCTCGCTTTCGTTAGTTGGTTGACAAAATGTTTACACGGTTAGAATGTAATAAATATGGATATTAGAAACAATCATAGTTTAAAAACACAGGGAGGAGCAGAAGTCAGATGTACCTTTTCCAGAAGCAATTGGTTGTGAGAGCAAGGAAATCCTAACAGGCTACGTGAGCACAGCAGACAGGTTTGTTGCTTGCTCCTGACAGTGATTATTCACTGACAAGAAGCTGATAAGATGCATTGCAGTATAGTTTGAAATGTAAAGATATTTCAAATAGCCCTAGAAGCATCTCTGCAATACACTTGTACTTCCAGAAAATGTACTCACTATTTTGTTGATAACATTTTTTGTACGTGTTCCACAGGGCATACGACTCAAAATTGCTCAGGGTGCCAGAGCCATCTCACAGGAGCGACTAGCAAACTAGAGTGCAAACTTGCGACCTTATGCTTTAGTGATAAATTACTGCAAGCATTTTTGCCAACTCAACTGCATTTCAAAGTCTCTAATTATACATTTTGAAATGCACACGAGTACATCTTAAGCGGAACTAGACTGTCTACGCCTCTCAATGCTAGAGATGGACACTGTACCACAGCCATCACAAACATGTATGTACCGCTTTGTAGCATATTTTACGAAACAGAAACCTATGATAATATGTTATTTTGTTTACTTAAACAGGTTAAAGAGACATAAAAACAATAACCTGTTTATGTTGCTCTTTAAAAATAACCAGTGTCAACTAAATACTTTGACACTTGGACGGTAGTTTCAGACAGGTAACACCAACATAATGTGGTCAAAAAGGGAGGAATTTACAAGGACCTTGTAGTCAAAAATGTGCATCATTCAGCATTTTAACTAGATAAGCATGGCATATTTGGCAATCTAATGGAATGGTGTATTCACTCATTCAGTTCATTGCCACACATAAATGAATGCCAGAATAAATGGCTAATTTTATATGCCCTTGTGTGAAATTTTTAACTTTGTATAAATGAAAACTTCCATAATACTTATTGGTTTTATTTGTACTTTCTACCAATACACAGTAAACATTAGCAAAAAGTACTTATAATCAAAATTAATACTGCAGCAATTTATGCAAAGAAGAAGAAATCAACCTCTCAGTGTAAGTAGGAGAGCACAGCCCATTTAAAAGTGAACCTGTAGCAGTTTTGAATACAATAAACAATTATCAGCTGCTTTTCTAAGTGCATAGTCCCTTTAACCCCTCAAAGGCGGCATATACTACACATATCATGTAAATATTACAACCTAAGTAGTTGCAACACAACTCCAAGGAGCATGGCATACTTGAAACATAGGATTTCTTGCTTTCCATAATCCATTGTTGTGTATTCTTGGTGACAAAAGCCAGCATTCATTTTTCTATATTGGTTAAGAAAGCCATAAACTCTGTATTCTTTGGATTATGTCTACAAATAACACTTGTCTGACTCTGAGTTTCATATACAATGGTCAAACTCAGACACAGTAAGTTGTGACAGGTTTGTTTACTGAAATTCCGCACAACACTTACTAATGAAATCACTTACAAACTTTGTACAATTCCATGCAAATTATTTAAATGTAAATTCAAACAGGGTAGCTAAGACATCCAATTATAATTACAGATAATGATATAGCTACTAGAGCACGCTTAACATTTTACTCAAGGCTAATGGGATGGAAACTGAAATGTCTCCTTGTTACTCTGCAGTCAAAACTTATTTGTTAACTTTTCTTTTAGCAACAAAAGTTGTTTCTGCCTTTAAAGGGATATGAAACCCACAAATGATATTTTGTGATTCAGCAAGAGGATACCATTTTAAAAGAAGTTTCCAATTTATTTCTATTATTAAATCTGCCTAGTTCCCATGACATTCTGTGTTGGAGATACCTAGGTAGGCACCTGGAGCACTATTTGGCAGTAAATAGTGCTGCCATCTAGTGCTCTTGTAAATGGATAACATTCTTGCAAAACGTCTGCCAAAAGTTAAAGTGAATGTAAATTTAGATGATAATAAAGTGCACATTTTTAAAAATCTGATTAAAAACAGGGGCACTTTAATTCATCAAAATGTACTTTTCACTTGTGTTGTAAAAATACTTACCTTTTTTATCTTGTCAGCCGCTCCAGCGATTCCCCCAGTCGTCGCAAGCCTCTTCATATGTCAGAAATGACGGATCGGTCATCCTCCAATCACGGCTTCCCCATCCCGGGGGAATCAGTGTCTGATTCAACGCCGTTATTGGAGGAAGTCGTATTCCACATTTTAGACCCAGGAAGAGGCTTTGCGACAGACCGGGGAAGCGATGCAGCGGCTGTCAAGATTAAAAAAAGGTAAGTATTTTCACAACACGAGTGAAATGTAAATTTTGATGAATTAAAGTGCCCCTGTTTTTAAACGGATTTTTAAAAACCGGGCACTTTATCATCATCATCATCTAAATTTACATTCACTTTAAACAACTGCTTGAAAGCAATGTATAAAATTACAAACATGCATAAAGAGGTAAAAATGAATTACACAATGTTATTACAGAACTCTAAATAAAAGGGACATTTTAACACAATCCACCCTGGGACTTAAAAGGACATAAAAGTCACAATTAAATGTTCTTGGTTCAGAAAAGGAGTATATAATTTTGAAAGACTTTTCAGCTATTCTATTATAAAATTAGTTCACTTTGTATCGTTTGTTAAAAAGCATACCTAGGTAGGCTCAAAAGCAACATGGCACTACTAGAAGCTAACTGGTTATGATTGGTGCATATAAACATACGCCTCATGACATTGGTTCACCACATGTGTTCATTAGATCCCAAGTAGTGCTCAGCAGGGGTTAAACACATAGTTATAGGCAAGTAATAGTGTCTATGTTCTTCTTTTAGCACTTTCATGTTGCTTTAAAACTTTAAACTTTGCATAGTGAATTTACAATACACTTACTGTTAAAGACTGCATCTTTACAAAAATATATACAGCATATAATGCATATTAAAAAAAAAAAACTTTTAGGTACCATTTGCAGAACAAAATGCAGATGCACAAGACATATTTGACTACCTCTAAATCCGCTGTTGTTGCAGTCCCTCGGTCATATAGGTCACCACACAGTATGGTGGTGCATCTCACATGCCCAGCCCTCTACCTCTTTTTTTTGTGTGTGTAATCGTCTCTCTACTAATTCTACTATGTAATTATCATTCTCCTGTCATAATCATGTAGAATATAATGGCGCTTTATAATAAATCACAGAAATACTCTCAGGAGAGAGGGGGCATTGAGCATTTTTAAAGAAGTAGGTGGGGTATCCACAGAGCCTGAAATAGATCATGTTCCTACTAGCACAGCAGCATAATCCATTCATGTTCATTTGTTCACTATTTTGTACTATTGACAAATGCCTTTAGTTCTCAACCCTCTATTTCATGGGCAATATTAGTTCTGATAAACTAACTTCTACCCATTCTAAGGTCTTTTACACTCATTTTTATTCCGGAATCTCAGGTCACTGAAATTGTATCTGTCCATTGATTAAAAATACTGTGAACTAAGAAACAATAGCTCCTAAAATGTTACTTCTGATTTGTAACATTTTGCATTATTATTATTATTATTATTATATTTAAATTCCATAATTTTCTCAAAATAAACTGTATGCAAAGTATACATATGTCCACAGTACCTTAAAGTAGAAATTCTCCTTTACTGGGTTACAGACCACAGCACCTTAAAGGGGCACTGTACCCAAAAATTTTCTTTCGTGATTCAGATTGAGCATGAAATTTTAAGCAACTTTCTAATTTACTCCTATTATCAAATTTTCTTCATTCTCTTGGTATCTTTATTTGAAATGCAAGAATGTAAGTTTAGATGCCGGCCCATTTTTGGTGAACAACCTGGGTTGTCCTTGCTGATTGGTGGATAAATTCATCCACCAATAAAAAAGTGCTGTCCAGAGTTATGAAACCAAAAAAAAGCTTAGATGCCTTCTTTTTCAAATAATGATAGCAAGAGAATGAAGAAAAATTGATAATAGGAGTAAATTAGAAAGTTGCTTAAAATTGCATGCACTTTCTGAATTACAAAAGAAAAAATTTGGGTACAGTGTCCCTTTAAAGTAGAAATTCTGCTTTACTGGGTTACAGACAGTAAAACACTGCAACGTTTTGGGTATCAAACTGAATGGCTTTAAAGGAAAATGTATATCAAGCTGAGGAACCAGACATTTTCAGAAGTCAGACAAGTGTTTTAGTATACAGTTATGCAGAATCATTTTTTTAAAAAATATAGAAAAATCAGGAGCCTAAGACAAATTCTAAAAGCCATGTATTCCGGCACATGTAATTGATTAAATCTTGTTTTCAGAGATCCAACTCTTTCCCTGGAAGCATGCAAACTAAAATCATTTTTTTCAAGTTCACAACCCAACCCCTGCATGAACAGACTCGTCAGTTGAGACCTTAGTCATTGAAAGTTTACGTTTTCTGCATTTCCTCTCTCTAACCACTAAAACCACTTTATTAAGTAGATTGCCCTTGTGTAAATAAAAGCTTTGTCATGGATTTGTTTTAGTGAGAAGTCATGAGTTATACGATTGTAGCACATACAATTTAGATCTGCATGTTTTTGTTGTTCTGTTTCAGATAGCATCAATGCCTTCTATAAAAAGGGTGAGAAAGACCTAACCTTGGCACTAAACACATTAAATCCTGGATGTACACATAAGCATTGCAATATCCTGCTAGGTCACTCTGGTTTCAGATGGTAATTGACCCACCCAGCAATTTAACAGTACCAGACACATATCTGTTCCATCGCTTTTCAGAACCTGTTATTTTTTGTTTATTCCCAATGTGTATGACATGTATAGCTATAAAACGCCACCAATCAAGATGAAACAGTTCACTTATAAAATGTATATTTAAAATGTAACGAATTCCTTCAATTTATTATTTCAAAATAATGGCTGGAGTTACAAGAACAGCCAATACATGGAATATTTAAATAAATTAACCCTCACTCACTCTTTGAACAAATTAAAACATTTTATTAATAAAATCCACAGGTGTCTGACACAAAAAATATGATAGTTTAAACAGAACAATAGTGTAGCTGGCAAAATGTTCCATTGCAAACGTAATACACATCTGACATAAATATAGTGTGTTGTCTTCTGGGAAGTAGAGCATATAAACACAATTGTCACTAGAAAAAAGATGACATGCAACAGAGAGAGTAAATGCAAATCTGAGTACTGAAAGTTGTCTAAGGGGTTAACTATCCTGATTAACAGCAGGTTGTTTTGGGAGAATTATAAAATATGGATACAGTAATCTATTGCAAAAAGCTGCATTTGCCCATAAATTCTTAGATTTTATTTTAAGAATTGGAAATACCCACCTACCTAGTCACCCCCTGGGAAAGAACCAGATCTCTTCCCCTCTGCATTGCATGGAATGCTGTGCACACACTGCTGCACTTGTAACACGTAGACTAGGGTATTCCTAATCAGCACCATTCCTGCTACAAAACCCCTAACCCATAATCAGAATGAGAATCTCAGGAGTAATCATCAGAAAGCTGTCAGGGTTGATGAGGATGGGAAAACATATCTTGCAATTTTCAACTATGACCTTCATCAAAGAGACTACCAGCATCTGCAACCTACAGTATACAAATCTATGCACCCAAGGAACATAGTCATTTGTATATACTTCAAATATAGAAAGGACAAAATGTCTAATTGTATTACACAATACACAAAATGTGGATTAACCCCTTAGTTGCCAGAGGTGTAGCTGAGAACGTTTCAAGCTACTACTCATGGAATTAAGAAGAAATAAGCCAAACCATAAATCCAGTTAATAATAAATAAAAAGGTGAGTTTGCTTTATAAAAAAAAAACGATTCATAAAATGCATTAATAATCTGAACATAGAAGTAGATCGAAGATAAATATAAATACCAAGCAGTGTCGGCTGTGCCTGAGCAGGGAGTTATTGTACACAATAATCGCCGTATATCGGTATGTACATTTGTGTTATCCAAGGTAACTCCATTCATTGGCAGCACACGGGAACCTAGACACCTGGACACTCCAACCGCAGCGCTATTCCGCTTCATAACTTGTGTTACTCACGTTCTGAGCGCTCAGATCATCCGCTTCTCCAGGCTACTGCCTCTCAGGGTGCCTGGCTTTCCAACTGCGCGGATTACTATCCACTGGTGGACCGGAACTTCTTCCTCATGCTCTGTGCCGGTGTGGTACGCGCTGCCACCGGCGCTGTGTCGCCTCCAGTTGGAGGTGCTCGGGGCTGGCTCCGGACACACACACACCCCCGGAGGGTGCCTGAAAGAGGAAGCCCAACCCGCAGCAGTCACTGTGTGTGTGCGAGCAGGCAATGCGATGACGTCACTCGCCAAACAAGAAGCCTACCCGGAAGCGTCATACTAGGGGCACATCACTGGTGTGGCATGCAAAAGCAACCCACGCGGCCCTCCTCAGGACCCCTCTAGGGATTGGACTGCCAAGCTGCACCTTTGGAGCCATACAATGACGTCATCAGGCCGCGCCTTTACCGGTGTTTGAATTCACTTGTCCGAAGGGATTTGTAAAAAATAATAATTATAATAGTTCGCAGTGCAGTTAATTCTCCCAATATTTTTACGGTACATTTAACGGTACGACTCATATACGTAAATATGGATTTTAATTCAACTATTTGAATCAACTTGGCAATTTTGCCAACCAATTTTACGTTTTTTGTTTGACTTATATCAATCACATTTCTACACTACAGTTATTTGCTGTTAATGTTTGTGAAGTGCTTTATTTAAGGTTTTTTGTCGTTTTTTCCATCCCACCATTAACTTTCTTATGAGTTTTGATTGCGGTTTATGCGCGTTTGAAACATATAGCCCTAAAACACTCCTATAGATACAGCCTGCGTCTGTCCTCTGCTGGTTCTAAGTTTCACAACTGATCTCAGGTTTTTTTTGGTATAGTATGTAACATACCTTGCAAGTTGCTTACATCTGATGATACAAGTTGGGTTTAAAGCCTTACAATTACTTTTTGCTCTTGTAGATGGGTTAGAATTTTTTTTTTTACAATATTATTTTTTTATTATTTAAAGGGACAGTATACACCAATTTTCATGTAACTCTGTGTAATAAACACTACTATAAAGAAGAATATGCACAGATACTGATCTAAAAATCCAGTATAAAACCTTTTAAAAACTTACCTAGAAGCTCCAAGTTTAGCACTGTTGATAAAGTTAGCTGGAACACCCAGTGAAAGGGGCTGGGATCAGAACCCCCCTCCCTGCATATGAAAAGACAGATTAGACAAATAGGAGCCATCAGTAGTCTGTAAACTCCAATTAAGAAACGTTTTAGGCCAATACTTTAGTATAGCTGACAAGAAAAAAAAAAAAGACTGTATGAAACCAATTACCTACCTGTTTAATTTTAGTATCATTGTCTTTATAGCACACATAAAAGGAGAGTAAAGCCAATATTAAACTTTCATGATTCAGATAGAACATTTTAAACAACCTTCCAATTTCTATTTCCTAATGTGTTTTTTTTTCTTTTGATATCCTTTGTTGAAAAGCATACAACTGGGAGCTAGCTGGTGATTAGTGGCTGCCTAATTATCTTGTCATTGGCTCACAGTATTGTATTGCTGGTCATTCAACAAAGTATATGAAGGAAATTAAGAACATTATATAATATAAGTAAATGGGAAAGCTGTTTAAAATAGCATGTTCTCTTTCAATCATAAAATAAAAATGTTGGGTTTAAAGGGACAGTCTAGTCAAAATTAAACTTCCATGATTCAGATAGGGCATGTCATTTTAAACAATTTTCCAGTTTGCTTTTATCATCAAATTTACTTTGTACTCTTGTTATTCGTAGTTAAAAACTAAACCTAGGTAGGCTCATATGCTAATTTCTAAGCCCTAGGAGGCCGCCTCTTAAAGGGCCACTGTAAGTAAATATTTTCTATGCCTGTTACTAACTAACTACCCCAAATACGCTTTTTATCAATAGCATTTCATTAACATATCTCTGCAGTATATCAGAAATCTTGTCTACAAATTTAATTGTTTTCCAAACCCACTCCGTGGGTATCCTTTGCTCTGTACCAATCCGTTTATAATACCTAGGTTTCAAAATGGCGCTTTAAACACAAAGTTATTGGTTTAAGTATTTTGAACATGCAGTGCTGAAAATAGTGGGCAGGATAACGTGACATCATCGGTGAATAAAAGATATAACTTTTAGAACGTTATGAAACTTAGTTTTGGAGAAAATATAGGTCAGTAGGTTTTAATTAATGTTTATTAACTTTAATATGTTAGTTGTTTAGCTTAAAATTATAACAGAAAGTAATCCTTTAACTGAAAGCATTTGACAGTTTTTCACAGCTAGAGGGCGTTAGTTTGTGTTCCATATAGATAACATTGTGCTCACACGTGTGGAGTTACTTATAAGAGGGCACTGATTGGCTAAAAGGCAAGTCTGGGGAATGGGTAATAAATGAATTATCTATCTTTTTAAACAATAACAATTCTGGAGTAGATTCTCCCTTTAATGTCAGTTTCAACCACCCATTATTTATAGAAATCTAAATCTCTAGACAATATCATATTATGCTGTTTGCTTCTTGTATTCTTGTATGTTTTTTAGCATCTTGATTTTATGTATGGCAGAAATAATGTTACATATTGTAATTATAGCCTTTACACATACAGTTTACATACATAGTTCATATGCTAATTTCTAAGCCATTGAAGGCCGCCTATTCTCTCAAGGAATTTTAACAGTTTTTCACCACTAGAGGGTGTCAGTTCATGTGTGTCATATAGATAACACTGTGCTCACACACGTGGAGTTCCAGGTAGCCAGCTCTGATTGTTTAACCCCTTAACGACCGAGGACGTGCAGGGTACGTCCTCAAAAAAAAGGCAGTTAACGCCTGAGGACGTACCCTGCACGTCCTCGGTGTGGAAAGCAGCTGGAAGCGATCCTGCTCGCTTCCAGCTGCTTTCCGGTTATTGCAGTGATGCCTCGATATGGAGGCATCCTGCAATAACCTTTGCAAGCCATCCGGTGCAGAGAGAGCCACTCTGTGGCCCTCTCTGCACCGGAGATCGGTGGCTCACTGCGTTGGTGGGTGGGAGCCGGACCGGGAGGCGGGTGGTGGCCAACGATGGCCCTGGTGATGTGGAGGGGGGCGGGATCGTGGGCGGGGATGGCCGGGGGCGCGCATGGGCGCGCGCGCGTGCACGGGGAGGGAGCGGGTGGGAACCGCTACACTACAGAAAATGCTACAATAAAAAATGTTAATAAATGCCTAAAACTTAAAACAAAAAAACGATGGTGGGGGTTTGTCTGTGTGGGGGGGGAAG
Organism: Bombina bombina; assembly: GCF_027579735.1. Lineage (NCBI taxonomy): Eukaryota > Metazoa > Chordata > Amphibia > Anura > Bombinatoridae > Bombina > Bombina bombina. The sequence goes on along the minus strand of NC_069499.1, from coordinate 413,844,121 downwards.
CTACACTACAGAAAAAAAAAAAAAAAAAAAAAAAAAAAAAATAGCACTTTTTTTTTTTGGAAACTGGGTACTGGCAGACAGCTGCCAGTACCCAAGATGGCCCCCAATAAGGCAGAGGGGAGGGTTACAGAGCGGTTTTGGGGGGATCAGGGAGGTTGGGGGCTAAGGGGGGATCCTACACAGTAGCATATGTAAATATGCTAAAAAAAATATAATTTGTTTTTAAAACCCTTTTATTTTAGTACTGGCAGACTTTCTGCCAGTACTTAAGATGGCGGGGACAATTGTGGGGTGGGGGAGGGAAGGGAGCTGTTTGGGAGGGATCAGGGGGTGGGATGTGTCAGGTGGGAGGCTGATCTCTACACTAAAGCTAAAATTAACCCTGCAAGCTCCCTACAAACTCCCTAATTAACCCCTTCACTGCTAGCCATAATACACGTGTGAGGCGCAGCAGGATTTAGCGGCCTTCTAATTACCAGAAAGCAATGCCAAAGCCATATATGGCTGCTATTGCTGAACAAAGGGGATCCCAGAGAAGGATTTACAACCATTTGTGCCATAATTGCACAAGCTGTTTGTAAATGATTTCAGTGAGAAACCTAAAATTGTGAAAAATTTTACGTTTTTTTTTAATTTGATCGCATTTGGCGGTGAAATGGTGGCATAAAATATACTAAAATGTGCCTAGATCAATACTTGGGCTTGTCTACTATACTACACTAAAGCTAAAATTAACCCTACAAGCTCCCTAATTAACCCCTTAACTGCTGGGCATAATACACTTGTGGTGCGCAGTGGCATTTAGCGGCCTTCTAATTACCAAAAAGCAACGCCAAAGCCATATATGTCTGCTATTTCTGAACAAAGGGGATCCCAGAGAAGAATTTACAACAATTTATGCCATAATTGCACAAGTTGTTTGTAAATAATTTCAGTGAGAAACCGAAAGTTTGTGAAAAAATTTATGAAAAAGTGAACAATTTTTTGTATTTGATCACATTTGGCGGTGAAATGGTGGTATGAAATATACCAAAATTGGCCTAGATCAATACTTTGGGATGTCTACTAAAAAAAAAGATATACATGTCAAGGGATATTCAGGGATTCCTGAAAGATATTAGTGTTCTAATGTAACTAGCGCTAATTTTGGAAAAAAGTGGTTTGGAAATAGCAAAGTGCTACTTGTATTTATGGCCCTATAACTTGCAAAAAAAAGCAAAGAACATGTAAACATTGGGTATTTCTAAACTCAGGACAAAATATAGAAATTATTTAGCATGGGTGTTTTTTGGTGGTTGTAGATATGTAACAGATTTTGGGGGTCAAAGAAAAAGTGTGTTTTTTTTAATTTTTCCTCATATTTTATAATTTTATAGTAAATTATAAGATATGATGAAAATAATGGTATCTTTAGAAAGTCCATTTAGTGGCGAGAAAAACGGTATATAATATGTGTGGGTACAGTAAATGAGTAAGAAGAAAATTACAACTAAACACAAACACCGCAAAAATGTAAAAATAGCCTTGGTCCCAAACGGACAGAAAATGGAAAAGTGTTGTGGTCATTAAGGGGTTAAAATGGATGTCTGTCAAAAGAACTGAAATAAGGGGGCAGTTTGCAGAGGCTTAGATACAAGGTAATCACAGAGGTAAAAAGTGTATTTATATAATAACTGTGTTGGTTAAGCAAAACTAGGCAATGGGTAATAAAGGGATTATCTATTTTTTTAAACATAAATCCTATATTATAAAAGGCCAGGTAAATTGTTTGATGCAGTCATGCGCAGTAGAGAGTGCGCAAGACAAACATACCTGGCCTTAAGAATCAAAAACGTGTCTGTGTGAGAGGCCGCAAGGCCTTAAGGATCAGTGGCGGCGAGTGTGTGTGGGCGGGCGGATCATCGCTGGAGGGGGGCGGGAGCGGGTGGAACCCCTACGCTGCTAAGTTGGTTGGGTGGCATGGTTAGGAGGAAGGCGGGTGGGCGGATCATCACTGGAGGAGGGGGAGTGGATGGTTACGCTACACTGCACACAAAAAAAAATTGAGAGCGGTAGGGAGATGCCAATAGCTTGTGGGATGTTTTGAAATATTTTGACATTGTACACCCTTAACATCAGTGTTGCAAATATAGATATAGAGCTATCCAAGCAAAACATACTGCAAAAATAGATCAGAAGGAATCAATATTACTCCTGTATTAGTACTTAAAGAGGATACAAACAAAAGTACAGCACTCTCAGGAGTGTGCAAGTCACAGTGGGGGGCCACTCAACCCCCAACCAGCAATTAAAAGAAAACAAAAAGGTCGTGGCAGCACAACTTCTTTATTGGAGTTGTGTCTTTACTCCAATAAAGAAGTTGTGCTGCCACCACCTTTTTGTTTTCTTTTAGTACTTAACCTCTTAAGGACATATGACGGAATTTTTCCGTCATAAAACAATTGAGCAAACAGAAAGCTGTGTCCTTAAAGGGTTAAAGAACAATGCCCTAAAATATTAGCACCAGCAGGATATTATGCTAACTGTGACATTTCTATTGGCAAACAATGATGTAGATACATTATTTAGAATGATAAAAGCTCCTTTCATAAGACAGGTAATTCCTATTTTCAAAATTCTTATATATTGACAAAATTATGCAATAATATGATCAGATATCCCTTACACTTTCTAGCAAGCTTATCTGTATTACAGCTTAGTTGCTAAGTTTTTACAGCCTCAATATTATTATCAGTAAGAGATCGCATTGTTTAAAAAAAAAAAAAAGTCTTTTACCGTTCCTTGCTCCTCCCATCTGCCACTTCCTGGTCATATATTGCCTTAGACTAGAGAGCGGTCCCACCCACTCCCTACGTCACAACTCAAGGCTCACATAGTTTTCAAGGCGATTAAAAAGAAAATCACGCATGCGCCATCGACTCAGTGTGCGGATGACATAAAGTCACGGTCATCTAACGGCCTAATTTAAAAAAAAACCTGACCGGAGTGTAAAAAATAAACGGCTTGAAAAAAAGACTTGTAAAACCTTATAACTTTGATTACACAATGAGATTTTAAAGAAACATGAATTAAATTTATATTTATTTTAATAGATGAGAATAATATGTGATCAATAATAACTTAAAGGGACAGTCTACACCAGAATTTTTATTGTTTTAAAAGATAGATAATCCCTTTTATTGCCCATTCCCCAGTTTTGCATAACCAACACAGTTATAATAATATACTTTTAACCTCTTATCTTGTATCTAAGCCTCTGCAAACTGCCCCTTTATTTCAGTTCTTTTGACAGACTTGCAGTTTAACCAATCAGTGCCTGCTCCCAGATAACTTCACGTGCACAAGCACAGTGTTATCTATATGAAATATGTGAACTAACACCCTCTAGTGGTGAAAAACTGTTAAAATGCATTCTGAAAAGAGGTGGCCTTCAAGGTCTAAGAAATTAGCATATGAACCTCCTAGGTTAAGCTTTCAACTAAGAATACCAAGAGAACAAAGCAAAATTGGTGATAAAAGTAAATTGGAAAAATGTTTAAAATTACATGCTCTATCTGAATCATGAAAGTTTATTTTGGCCTAGACTGTCCCTTTAACTTTACCATCAATTTAAGTTATTATATCTAAATTGCTTTCTAAGACATATAACTGTGTTGAAAGTTAACACTGGAGAATACTTGGTAAAGCAGAAAGATATAAAACGTATTTTAAAGCAGAACACATGGAACCTGATGTAATTCACTAAGCCTTTAAATACCATGAATCCACCTAACAATGCTATAACCGCGGATGAGGACATACTGTGAGCAACATGAAGGGCTACAACAGCAGAGGATTGTAACTCTACCACGAGGCATGCAGCATATCGCGGCAACCCCAATACACCTCCGGCTCTGGTACTCATGACTCAAGAACCACGCTGTGCCACGCTCTTACCCATTTAGAGGTACCCGGTTTTCCGGAAGGTTCTTGGGTCATGAGTGCCAAAGCCGGAGGTGTATCAGGGTTTGCCGCAATATGCTGCATGCCTCGTGGTAGAGTTAACATTCTCTGCTGTTGTAGCCCTTCATGTTGCTCACAGTAGAAGTCCTCATCCACGGTTATAGTGTTGTTAGGTGGATTCTTGGTATTTGAAGGCTTAGTGAATTACATCAGGTTCCGTGTCTTCTGCTTTATTGAAACTCAGCATATAGTCTGATGGCGCTTTTACAAGTTTCATCCTTACAGGACCGACTGCAGCCCAGAATGGTAAACTGTGTGAACAGTATTGGTGAGTAAAGGGTAGCGTCCATGGAGTGAAATGACAGAAGGGGACTGTGTGATGGGGTAAAGTGGTAAGCAAGGAGGGCACACATCACACTTTGGGTGGCAGTCAGCTAAACAAGGAGGGGTCTCCATACATGAGCAGCTAGATTTTTTTTATTTCATACTATTGATAAAAAAAAATTGTGATTAATCATACAGCCCTAATATATATATATATATATATATATATATATATATATATATATATATATATATACATACATACATACATACATACATACATACATACATACATACATACATACACACACACATATACACAGTGTATTCAGTCACTTTAGTTTCTTTCACATTTTGTTATATTGCAGCCTTATCCTAAAATGGTTTATTTTTTACATCAATGTACACTTCATACCCCATAATGACAAGTAAAATATTTTTTATATATATATATATTTATTTATTTATTTTTTATTTTCAAAAAGCTTTATTTAATATTCAAAAAGAAATGACACTGGAATATAAGTGTCACATGAGATTCAGCATATAATGTTATGTTACATATTGTGTCATTGTACAAATAACACATCTGTTACAGGGTCATTTTACATGAGCTTATATTTCAGGAGTTCAGAGTCTTTGGCAGCATAGTTAAGCAGCTTACACCTCTGCTGCTTCTCATCATCTTTGGTTAAAAAGGAAAAAGTACATTCTGCTCCGAAACATCAAAATACAAACTAAACAGTTTAGTAGGAATGAGCAGTTCAGCTCAGGTGCTATATTGTGCACCTGTAGATCGTAACTTTTGACATGCAGCGAAACCATCGATGCATGGCAGCTAAATATAGAGTAAGAAAGTAAGAAGTAAAGACATATATAACAGAGTTAGGGGTGAGATATCCCCTAAGAAAGAAAGGGAAGGTTGTAAAAAAAAAAAAAAAAAGTAAAAGATTTTTGATAGCTTTGCAAATTAATTAAAAAGAAAAAAATTGAAATATCACATTGATATAAGTATTCAGACCCTTTGCTATGATACTTAGCTCAGGTGCATTCCATTTCTCTGGATCATCTTTGGGACGTTTCTTCACATTGATTGTAGTCCACCTGTGGGAAATTCAATTCATTGGACATTATTTGGAAAGGACAGCTGAAAATGCTCATCAGAACAAAAACCAAGCCATGTGGTCACAGGAACTGCCTATTTTGTGGCAATAAGTTGTCCCTTTAATACAAATATTGCCATGAAGCCTAAAAACTATGCCCTAAGATTTTTGCTAGTGAGAGGTGTGGGGGTTGTAACAAGGACTGCCCTTTCATCTAGGCAAGCAGGACACCATGCCTGGGCCCCACACTTTGGAGGTTTGTGATCTCACTGGCCTTCAGTACTTAGTACCACACAACAGTCCCTATTGCTCAGTAAGATACAAAAGCCCCAGAGAGACTCATATAACCCATCACGTAACTGCCCCAGAGTTAATTACATGTACAGGTCAAGCATCAATGGACCTATTGTATTAGCCTTTATTTCATACCCAATTGGCGGGCGGCTGACTATGAGTGATTTTTTTTTTAACCAACCAATCACGTGTGTATATATATATCCAAAATAGCAAAAATATTTGCACTCTCACCTTTAATCAACGTGCAAGGATGACAGGAGCGAAGATCTTAACTCTCTAGGTATCAGGATCCTTTTCTGTGACTTTTATTACCAAAAGAATATAAAGGATTTTTGTGGAAACTCAGCTGCAGATTTTTTGCTTTAAACCAAAAGTGTTGCTTTGTGTCACTTTTTCAAGATGGAGCCATAATGAAGTTTTAATGACTCTCTTAATGTACAGTGAAAATAACTAGCAAGATTGTTACATTGTTGTTATTATTTTAGAACAGTAATATTTTATATAAATGTTACTTCGTAAAGTTGTCGGAAATGTCTCATACAGGTCTCAATATCAATTAGGCTCCCAATTGAACTACAGGACAATTTATAATTCCAACATCGATATACTTAGTGTGTATGTCTCAGATGCTTAATAAACGTAACAGGTTTTTATGAGGTTCGTTATTGATTACCTTTCAGTCTTCCTTAAAGCGTCTAACTTTCCTGTGTTGCCACTCTGTGTGTGAACGTGATGGATCTGGGGAGTAGGCGTGTCTTTTGGTGACGTCAGAATTGTTTGGCGTGATGTTAAGTAAAGAGTAACGACAAAACGTAATATATCCACAATATGATACAAAAGTTAATCTTCAAGATGTTATTCTCATCCAATTGCTGATACAGAGAAATTCTCAATGTGCACGTAGTTCGCAGAGCAACAGTTTGTATGTACACAATGAAATGTCGTAATGGAAATGAGGAAAAAGTTTTACCTTGTTCTTGTTTGAATCCTTAATTGATTTAGTTATTAGGAAGTAACATTACCATAGGAGAGAGGTAGATACTGTAGGTTCTTTATAAGAGTGACGGTAGAAGACTGCAATTCAGGTAGAGAAGCGGCTGAGTAGAGAAGTAGTTGCTTTGAGGCTACTAAACACAATACTAATACATCATCAGTGAGAGACAGGTTGCAGTCTCATAATTATTATGTCATCACTTACTATTTAATGTGTCTCAGTTCAGTTTGCCCTTGAATTGTCTCTGACTTCTCTGTGAGTTCCTGTGTTCCTATTTCTGTGTATAAACTGGCTTCTTTTAAGTCCCTTCTGGTTCCTGATCCCTGGCTTGTTCCTGTCTCCGCTGATCTTTGTGTTCCTGACCCGGCTTGTCTGACTACTCGCTTTGGCTCCTGACCCAGCTCGTCTGACTACCAGCACTGGCTTTGACTCATGGCTTGTCATATGGCCTTTGGACTCTTTATTATTTTTTGTTATTTTTTTTATAAAGTTATGATTAATTTAGCAATTCATATCTCTGTCTGATTCCTGGTTCCCTGACATTATACAAGCGCCATGAATCCTGACTGGATAACCGCATGTATCAAATCGCACAAGCTCTGCAAACCCTTCTGACTCGCACTGCAAATTTGGATCAGAGTCCCCCACAAGCTCCTGCTTCTGTTACCGCTGTTGCACCTAGTTTTTCACTCCTGCTTCTGTTACCTCTGTTGCACCTAGTCTTTCCAGGTGCATGTCCAGTTCTGCACCTCTCCCTCAGCGAAATGGAGGCAAACATAACCAGTGCAGAGAGTTTTTGAACCAGGTGGGCATTTACTTTGAGATGTTACTTCAGGCATTTCCCTCTGACAGAGCTAAGGTGGGATTTCTTACCTCATTACTCTCGGACATGGCCTTTGCTTGGACTAATAAACCTGTGATATCTACTTACTCTGGATTTGTGAATTCCTTTCAAAGGGTTTTTGATGTCCCAGCTTGCTCCCCCTCTGCTGCCAAACGTTTCATGTCGATTCAGCAAGGTATAAGATCTGTAGCCCAGTATGCCATTGAGTTCCGTACAACTGCAGCAAAGGTATGTTGGAAAAATGAAGCCCTTGTTGCTGCCTTTTTTTCATGGGCTTTCTGATGCGGTTAAAGACAAAGTTGGTGCCAGAGATTTACCAGAGGATCCTGAGGCCTTGGTGTCTTTTCTAATCCTAATTGACATCAGACTCAGATAGAGACCCTCTTTCAAGGAGCGCTTGCGGAAGCCTCCTGCCCAGTTGTCTCCTACATTTTTATTCCTACCCATGCCTCCTGGTCCCTTGATACCAGCTACTGCTGAGCCTATGCATTTGGGATTCACACGTCTCTCCGTTGAGGAGAGGGCCTTAAGAAGGAGGAAGGGGCTCTCTTACACGTCCGGGAAACATCCGCACCTAAGGTCCTGTCGGAGACAGACCTTGGTTGGTTTTTTTATTTCCTTGTCACCGGATACTCTAAAAGAGAAACCTTTGGTCACGGTTGTCTTTTCCTGGGTGGACTCCTTTATGTAGACTACGGTGCTGCAGGCTATTTTATTGACAGTGCTTTTGTATCACAGCACTCCATTCCTGTACTGCCTCGTTCTGCTCCACTTGCTATTGAGGCAGTTGATGGCAGGCTCCTTCAACCAGCACTCGTTACTTATGAAACTGCTCCGTTATCTATGGCTGTTGGGGCTCTCCATTATGAAACTCTCCAGTTCCAGGTGATAACCTCTCCGCATTTTCAAGTTCTGGGTTATCCCTGGCTCCAAAAGCACAATCACAGTCTCGACTGGCGTATGTCCGAAATATTGTCATGGTCCCCACAATGTATTTCCACTTGTCTCTGGAAACCAGTCAAAGTCTTGTACACTTCTTCGGTATCTCGATTGCCAGAGGAGAACCGAGAGTTTTAAGATGTTTTTGACAAAGTGCGGGTCGGTACGTTGCCTCCTAACTAATCTTACGATTGTACCATAGACCTGCAACCAGAATCCGTTCCTCCTCGGGCCAGGTTTACCCTCTGTCTGTTGCGGAAAATAGTTCTATTGAGGAGTATATTGCCGATGCCCTATTGCAGGGAATAATCCGCAAATCCTGTTCCCCAGCAGGGGCTGGCTTCTTCGTGGAGAAGGGTGGCGAGTAAAGACAATGTATCGATTATAGGGGTCTTAATCACCTTACCATTAAAAATGCTTGCCCTATTCCGTTCATCATGTAACTCTTTGACCACCTCAAGGGAGCTACGGTCTTTCCTAAACTCGATCTGAGAGGAGCTTGCAATCTTGTTAGGATCAAAGAGGGCCACGAATGGAAAACAGCATTTAACACCAGGAGCACTATGAATATCTTGTTATGCCCTTTGGCCTATGCAATGCTCCTGCTGTTTTCCAGGAATTTATTAATGATGTCCTACGAGATATGTTGCAACAGTGTGTTGTGGTTTATTTAGACAATATTCTCATACACTCACCCACATTTGAGGCTCATTGTTCTGATGTCACACGGGTACTTCAGAAACTACGTGATTACGGCCTGTTTGGCAAACTCGAGAAATGTGAGTTTGATTAAACTCAAGTAACCTTCCTTGGTTATGTAATTTCAGTTGATGGGTTCTCCATGGATCCGGACAATTTATTTGCATTTCTGCTGTTGCCTTGTCCAGTTGGTCTTCGGTCTATCCAGCATTTTTTGGACTTCGCTAATTACTGTAGAAAGTTTATTAAAAACTTTTCTTTCGAAAGGGGGCGGAGCTAGCCAGCAAACTGAGAGGAAGCTTTTAGCTGGAGCTCCAGATAGAGATCACAAAATTGAGAATTTTAAAGCTGTTTTGGCACTGCCAACTTTATACTTTAAGTCCTGTGTGCCTCTGGACACTACTAGGAGGCAGCAGGGCAAATTCCGGAGCTTTTGGAGCCATTTTCGAGAGATCCGAATTCCAGTACCAGGCCGAAACTAGGAAAGGCCGTGGATGCGGCCTACCCCGGGCCTGATAAAGTGCAGCAAGGGGCCGAAATCAATATAATTTAAATCCCTACCATCCGACCGGCCAGCTTATACTAAGTAGACCCAAGGATTGGCAATATCAGACCGAAAATAATCATTTTAAAGTGGAGCAGCTTACCGGAAGGTATAATAATTGAGGAGGCGGAGGAGGCCTCAGGAGTCATTTCCTGGAGGTGAGGGCTGAGGAGAACAGGCAAAAAAGAAGGTGACAATATCATCTGGAAACTACATATATGCTTTGAAATCTGCTACAGGGATCAGCAACATAAGGGTGAGTGGCAGGAAAAGTCGCCATCTTGGATGCACTAGCATTATTAGGATTGTAATATACACCTACTCACTATATCATTTTATCATTAAACCTTGCCTAGAGTGAGTTTGTATTATAACCGGAGCATCCCTGCAATGCAGGGGAGAGACACTGGGGGAGGATTATAAAGCAGAAAGCAATTAAAAGCTGCAGACTAATTAACTGTATGCCTGAATAGGCAGAGAACATGAGAAGTCACTAACATCAGGTTCAGGGTTCTCAATCTAAGTAGTTCTAATAAAGCCACAGCAGATAACATCTCACCTCTCACTAGCCTGATTCTGCACCTCAACAAGGCGAGATTGGGACACTTCTAGCGAGACTTTCTGTGGTTAATACTGTCACATAGACATTAGAACGGCAAACCCTGAGACACTAAGAAATATTAACAACACTCTGGAGAGATATTTAAAGCTTGCAATGTTTGGCTAAACATATAAAAATTCAACCTGGAGTGATCTTAAAGAGACATTGAGGATACTAGCTGACATAATGCCAAATAGCAGCAAACTAATGTTTTTATAAAGCTGTTGGAAGAGGAAAGGGAGGCAGGGTGAGAGAATAAAGGTGTAACGTTTTCAATTCATCTGCTTCTCCGACGAATTTTGTAACATATCTGCTAAAGGGGGACACTTTTCAAGATGAAGAGCAGGAACCAAACAGTAAAGGACTGCTTATCCAAGTCGCAACTTAAACTTAAACTCATAGATAAAGCAGCTTCTCCAACAAAGCTACCCCCTGAGGCAGAACCAACAGAGGAAGATAACCAAGTGGGAAAGGATATCCCAAACAATGAACTGTTAACTCAGATTAAAGCCTTCTTCCATGAAGAATTGAAAACAGCAATATATGACCTCAAGAAGGACATAAGAGAAATTGGAGGAAGGACAACAGAGCTAGAGAACAAGATTGATGATATCACGGAAGAAATCCCCCAAATTCAACACACCCTGCTAGATCATGCTATATATATTAAAAAACTTGAAGAACGGGGGCGTGTCCAAGCAGCGTTCTGGATAGGACGCTTTTCCTGAGAGCTCCAAGCAGAAGCTTTAACAATGCGCCGATTGTTACTTTTACATGGCAAGACTAAACATAGAATACATAAAGGATTCACAGTACTGCACACTATGACCCATATCATCTCTTATAGCCGTGTATATGACGCTGGAGATCCAGTTTGGAAGATAAAGGCCTAAGGCGGCGGCCTATTAATAGGCATTCACCTCCCCCCGGGAAGAGCCGGGTTATCAGTGCTGCTGGGTAAACTGGCTTACTGAACCTCTTCATCACCCAATATTGTTCAGTTTTCGGGCCATATGATCGCACTTTATAAATGAACAGTTCTTAACCCTCTATAGTGGGGGAGAGCCATCTTTAATCAGTGGAGCATGTTAAATATGGCGGAGGGGAGAAGTACAGCACTACTAGAGGAGCTGTTTGCGCGATTTGAACTTTCTATGCTCAAACTTATGCTGAGAGCACCGTACGATCACTTGCTACAATGCTTAAGCCCTGAAAATAAGACTACATACCAGACGGATCCACAGGAAGGTGAGGCGGATAAGAAATTCTAAACTGACAACGCTTTACGCAAAATGGAGGATCCGCATAACTTGGGGAGTAATCTCCCAGCCTCTGACACGCAGAATGATGCATATAAAGTAGAACTGCACCCGGAATCACAAGAGCTCCCTTTGCTGGCAGAGAGTACCGGAGTCGGCAGAACTGGGAAAATCCCAATCTACATACGCTAAGACGAGGAGCCGAGCTCTGGGTAATACCCGACCTGAGAAGCTGAGGAAGAGGAAGATTTTAGCACACTTGGCACTAGCACAGAGGTCCCACCCGAGCGAGTCACAAACAACACTAGCCAAGCCTCTCACCTATAACTACAGCTGGGATGATATCCGTAAAGTCAGCGATGCGCCAACCATGCCACAGGGCAGCTCTGTGTGTCACAACTTTTATTCGCAGGGTGGCGGTCATATACCGAAGAGAGGAGAGGGGTAGCTTCTGGAGGCATTCCTCTGACAATGAGCGGCTGTATTTGACGTCAGAGTCGACAGTATTCCCCAGTTAACGTTAAAGCATTAGGACTCTGGTAACCTAATAATGTTTTTGTTTACTTTCCAACTGTGTGTCATTGATTTATTTGAAGCTTATCCCTAAGTCGAGCAAGCACACTGTATTTTTGGGTTTAATTCCATATTGTAAGTTGTTTTATTTGAAGTTAATCCCTAAATTAAGCTGACACTCTTTACCTCTCCCTTATTAATTCCCCTCTCATGACAGACCTGTAAATGTAATAAGCTCACTCATGGGCAACGCTTTGCATAGCTCTCTCGAGTAAACAGGCTTCACACTATGATTCACATTGTGGATAGAATGACCCACTGCTAATAACCCTTATATCCCACATGATCTATACTTCTTATACAATAAGGCCTAGATTTGGAGTTCGGCGGTAGCCGTCAAAACCAGCGTTAGAGGCTCCTAACGCTGGTTTTGGCCGCCCGCTGGTATTTGGAGTCAGTGATTAAAGGGTCTAACGCTCACTTTTCAGCCGCGACTTTTCCATACCGCAGATCCCCCTACGCCATTTGCGTAGCCTATCTTTTCAATGGGATCTTTCTAACGCTGGTATTTAGAGTTGTTTCTGAAGTGAGCGTTAGAGCTCTAATGACAAAATTCCAGCCGCCTGAAAATAGCAGGAGTTAAGAGCTTTCTGGCTAACGCCGGTTTATAAAGCTCTTAACTACTGTACCCTAAAGTACACTAACACCCATAAACTACCTATGTACCCCTAAACCGAGGTCCCCCCACATCGCCGCCACTCTATTTAAATTTTTAACCCCTAATCTGCCGACCGCCACCTACGTTATACTTATGTACCCCTAATCTGCTGCCCCTAACCCCGCCGACCCCTATATTATATTTCTTAACCCCTAACTTGCCCCCCACAACGTCGCCGCAAGCTACTTAAAATAATTAACCCCTAATCTTCCGACCGCAAATCGCCGCCACCTACGTTATCCCTATGTACCCCTAATCTGCTACCCCTAACATCGCCGACCCCTATATTATATTTATTAACCCCTAATCTGCCCCCCTCAACGTCGCCGACACCTGCCTACACTTATTAACCCCTAATCTGCCGAGCGGACCTGAGCGATACTATAATAAAGTTATGAACCCCTAACCCGCCTCACTAACCCTATCATAAATAGTATTAACCCCTAATCTGCCCTCCCTAACATCGCCGACACCTAACTTCAATTATTAACCCCTAATCTGCCGACCGGAGCTCACCGCTATTCTAATAAATGTATTAACCCCTAAAGCTAAGTCTAACCCTAACACTAACACCCCCCTAAGTTAAATATAATTTTTATCTAACGAAATAAATTAACTCTTATTAAATAAATGATTCCTATTTAAAGCTAAATACTTACCTGTAAAATACATCCTAATATAGCTACAATATAAATTATAATTATATTGTAGCTATTTTAGGATTAATATTTATTTTACAAGTAACTTTGTAATTATTTTAACCAGGTACAATAGCTATTAAATAGTTAAGAACTATTTAATAGTTACCTAGTTAAAATAATAACAAAATTACCTGTAAAATAAGTCCTAACCTAAGATATAATTAAACCTAACACTACCCTATCAATAAAATAATTAAATAAATTACCTACAATTAACCTAACACTACACTATCAATAAATTAATTAAATACAATTCCTACAAATAAATACAATTAAATAAACTAGCTAAAGTACAAAAAATAAAAAAGATCTAAGTTACAGAAAATAAAAAAATATTTACAAACATAATAAAAATATTACAACAATTTTAAACTAATTACACCTACTCTAAGCCCCCTAATAAAATAACAAAGCCCCCCAAAGTAAAAAATTCCCTACCCTATTCTAAATTAAAAAAGTTACAAGCTCTTTTACCTTACCAGCCCTGAACAGGGCCCTTTGCGGGGCATGCCCCAAGAATTTCAGCTCTTTTGCCTGTAAAAGAATAAATACAATACCCCCCCCCCAACATTACAACCCACCACCCACATACCCCTAATCTAACCCAAACCCCCCTTAAATAAACCTAACACTAAGCCCCTGAAGATCTTCCTACCTTGTCTTCACCATACCAGGTTCACCGATCCATCCTGAAGAGCTCCTCCGATGTCCTGATCCAAGCCCAAGCGGGGGCTGAAGAGGTCCATGATCCGGTCAAAGTCTTCATCCAAGCGGGGCAGAAGAGGATCTTCCATCCGATTGAAGTCATCATCCAGGCGGCATCTTCTATGGTCTTCCATCCGGAGCGAAGCGGCAGGATCCTGAAGACCTCCAGCGCGGAACATCCATCCGGACCGACGACTGAACGACGAATGACTGTTCCTTTAAGGGACGTCATCCAAGATGGCGTCCCTCGAATTCCGATTGGCTGATAGGATTCTATCAGCCAATCGGAATTAAGGTATGAATTTTCTGATTGGCTGATGGAATCAGCCAATCAGAATCAAGTTCAATCCGATTGGCTGATCCAATCAGCCAATCAGATTGAGCTCGCATTCTATTGGCTGTTCCGATCAGCCAATAGAATGCGAGCTCAATCTGATTGGCTGATTGGATCAGCCAATCGGATTGAACTTGATTCTGATTGGCTGATTCCATCAGCCAATCAGAAAATTCATACCTTAATTCCGATTGGCTGATAGAATCCTATCAGCCAATCGGAATTCGAGGGACGCCATCTTGGATGACGTCCCTTCAAGGAACAGTCATTCGTCGGTCAGTCGTCGGTCCGGCTGGATGTTCCGCGCTGGAGGTCTTCAGGATCCTGCCGCTTTGCTCCGGATGGAGGACCATAGAAGATGCCGCCTGGATGATGACTTCAATCGGAGGAGCTCTTCAGGACGGATCGGTGAACCTGGTATGGTGAAGACAAGGTAGGAAGATCTTCAGGGGCTTAGTGTTAGGTTTATTTAAGGGGGGTTTGGGTTAGATTAGGGGTATGTGGGTGGTGGGTTGTAATGTTGGGGGGGGGGTATTGTATTTATTCTTTTACAGGCAAAAGAGCTGAAATTCTTGGGGCATGCCCCGCAAAGGGCCCTGTTCAGGGCTGGTAAGGTAAAAGAGCTTGTAACTTTTTTAATTTAGAATAGGGTAGGGAATTTTTTATTTTGGGGGGCTTTGTTATTTTATTAGGGGGCTTAGAGTAGGTGTAATTAGTTTAAAATTGTTGTAATATTTTTATTATGTTTGTAAATATTTTTTTATTTTCTGTAACTTAGATCTTTTTTATTTTTTGTACTTTAGCTAGTTTATTTAATTGTATTTATTTGTAGGAATTGTATTTAATTAATTTATTGATAGTGTAGTGTTAGGTTAATTGTAGGTAATTGTAGGTAGTTTATTTAATTATTTTATTGATAGGGTAGTGTTAGGTTTAATTATATCTTAGGTTAGGATTTATTTTACAGGTAATTTTGTTATTATTTTAACTAGGTAACTATTAAATAGTTCTTAACTATTTAATAGCTATTGTACCTGGTTAAAATAATTACAAAGTTACCTGTAAAATAAATATTAATCCTAAAATAGCTATAATATAATTATAATTTATATTGTAGCTATATTAGGATGTATTTTACAGGTAAGTATTTAGCTTTAAATAGGAATCATTTATTTAATAAGAGTTAATTTATTTCGTTAGATAAAAATTATATTTAACTTAGGGGGGTGTTAGTGTTAGGGTTAGACTTAGCTTTAGGGGTTAATACATTTATTAGAATAGCGGTGAGCTCCGGTCGGCAGATTAGGGGTTAATAATTGAAGTTAGGTGTCGGCGATGTTAGGGAGGGCAGATTAGGGGTTAATACTATTTATGATAGGGTTAGTGAGGCGGATTAGGGGTTAATAACTTTATTATAGTAGCGCTCAGGTCCGCTCGGCAGATTAGGGGTTAATAAGTGTAGGCAGGTGTCGGCGACGTTGAGGGGGGCAGATTAGGGGTTAATAAATATAATATAGGGGTCGGCGATGTTAGGGCAGCAGATTAGGGGTACATAGGGATAACGTAGGTTGCGGCGGTTTACGGAGCGGCAGATTAGGGGTTTAAAAAAATATGCAGGGGTCAGCGATAGCGGGGGCGGCAGATTAGGGGTTAATAAGTGTAAGGTTAGGGGTGTTTAGACTCGGGGTACATGTTAGAGTGTTAGGTGCAGACGTAGGAAGTGTTTCCCCATAGGAAACAATGGGGCTGCGTTAGGAGCTGAACGCTGCTTTTTTGCAGGTGTTAGGTTTTTTTTCAGCTCAAACAGCCCCATTGTTTCCTATGGGGGAATCGTGCACGAGCACGTTTTTGAGGCCGGCCGCGTCCGTAAGCAACTCTGGTATCGAGAGTTGCATTTGCGGTAAAAATGCTCTACGCTCCTTTTTTGTAGCCTAACGCAGCATTTGATTAAACTCTCGATACCAGAGTTAAATTTATGGTGCGGCCAGAAAAAAGCCCGCGGAGCGTTAGCAGCCCTTTTACCGCCAAACTCCAAATCTAGGCCTAAGTTTCTTCTTTGAAATTAAATCACCCAATGTTTCCCACTATAATAAAACCGTTATGTGTTTATATTGCTTGTCCTCCTGCTCACATCTCTCTCCCTCACTTTTAAGTATCCCCAATAAAGAATATCAGTGTATCTGCCTGTATTCCCAATGCTGCTCAAATGCCTCTCTGTCATGGCCCCAGGTGTGGTTTATGTGGTTAGAGAACTGGGATCAACCCTTTATCTTTAAAATGTTACACCCAATTTGTTTGTTTCCCTCCCCCCTAGTTCTTCCCCCCACCACTATATACTCCCAACACTGTACATATGCATATCTGTCACAGACCCAAGAGTGGTCTACCTAATGTGAAATTTGGGGTCAATTAAGGTATTCATTGCACTTAACAGGTGTCCTCAAGAGTTGAAATGTTTGATTACAAGCATGCCTCACACCTGGAAATAGCATGTATAATTGACTATTGTGAGGAAGCATTATCCTGCAACAGATTTGATGTACGCAACTTGTTTGTTCCCCTTTCCCCTAGTTTTCCCCTTCCCTGTTACATATTCCCAACTCTGTATATAAATATATCTGTCATAGACCCAAGAGTGGTCTGCATAGTGAGAAATTTGGGATCAATTAAGGCATACACTGCATTTAACAGGCATCTTCGTGTTGAAAGACTGATCTTAAGCATGCCTCACACCTTGAAACAGTGTGTACAATGGACTATTGAGATGAAGCATTATACTGTGTAGAATCTGCTAACTTTTTAGTTACTATTTCCACACTAATATTACCTTTAGCTTTGGAAATCAGGACGCTGCTTGATGAAATTATTTCTTTTATTATACAGAAAATAAGTATTTACATAGAAACAAGTTGCTAACTAATGTAAGGGAAGGAAAGGGAAGGTGGAAAAGGGGAGAGAGAGATGGAAGGGGAGAGGTGAGTGAGAAGACAGCTTACCCTAGCCTACAATGGCAACTAACTTATATAGTCATTTATTCTTTTCACACAGTCCAGCCCACACCCAGCTATACATTTCTTCAGTCAGAGACCAGATGACATCATTAGATCGGGGGGGTAGAATGTGACGTCCTTAGGCTGTTGGTGATAGGAACTGAGATAAAATCAGGGCCTTGCAGTTTATGACACCACCTGTGAGATGCTGTTTGTAAGGGTTGTAAAATGTGTTTGTGAATTATTTTCTTCTTTTGAGGCATTGTTTTGATAAAGAGTTTGCTCAGATCTCCAACTGTTTTTTCCCCAAACTTGTCTTGTCACCTCTGACTGTAGGTCAGAATCACCAATGCTGTTCTTAATCTGCATTTAACCCTTTAAATCCTTGATGTTGTAGACAAATGTCCCTTAGCCTTTGAATATCCATTAATGTCCATGGAAATAACAGTCTGATATTAAAGTTAGGTGTGTTCATAAAATACAACATTCCCCTCTTTGATCATTAAATCACTTATGATCATAACGTTGTACTGCTCACTTTATAGTTTCTTCTGTGAGTGGGGCAACCTGAAATAAAACCATTCATTCACATCCATACTAAATATTAAAATACAATTCCCTTACAATGTGTAGCACATTCTATCAATCACATTATGAATAGGATGATTAAATCAGTTTTACAAATACAATATTTTTTTTACCCTGTTAGAATTAACAATAATCTGAGATGTATATAAAATCATCAGCATTTTCAGAATAATTATACATATGATACAAATTAATTGTTACATATCACACACAATCTTTATGACTACTACTAGGAGTAGTGCTCGAACTTTGCAAATTATTTCTGGCATATTGTGAGATTTGAATGTTATACATTTGTGACAGATTATAATTTATTAATACAAAATGCCTGCTATCTGAGGTCATAAACAAAACGTAGCATATAGGTTAGCAAACATTTATATTACTTTCTTTAACATTAAATCACAGTATCATTATCTGCTTCAAGGCATGCACACAGTCTTATAATCTACTGGTCAGCACTTAGAGACCTATAAGTGGACAATGTTATACTCTTTGGCTTATGAAAAATATTACTGAAAAACATTTCCCAGTGTGGCGAAACAGAATTTAAAAAAAAAACTAATACGGAAGCATTTAAAAAAATGTTACCTATTGTGATAAAAAAAAACAAAAAGAGATAAAAAACGTGCTTAAAAATACAAAAATGTTAGTGAATAAAAAAATGTCCTTAAAATACAAAAATGGTAGTGAATAAAAGGTTCCTTGATAGAAAAGGAACCATATTACAAAAAATAACAATAATTCATTTAATATAAAACAGAGACAACACAGAACAAACACAACATAAAAACTGTACGCCACACAAAACATGTTGCTGTTCTCTTTAAATATAACAGCGTTCTTAAATAACTAAATTTGGATTTTGCATTAAATTATCCAATTTAAAATATCTAGTCTTCTCTACAGTAAATGATTTGTGCTTCTTTGGGTGATGGTATAGGTTGCTTCTGTAAGTAATCAGAATTGTTAGTTCATGACATTAATAACACAAACAAAATAACATAGACATATAAAACAGTACTTGAAACCATGACTTTTAAAATCAACTGGTTATGATCAATTGTTTGCAAACAATTCATTGTGACTATATTACATTTATGTAACTGATGAGCTCATCATAAAGTACCACGTGGTCTTTAAGAAAAAGGGGGTAATGCATTTCTTTTTCTATAAACATTTTATTCATGAATAGCAACAACCTGTGAATAAAAATAAACAATTACAAAATTCTTAATTTCTAGAAGTAGACTGTACAAAGTTCACTTCTCTTCAAGTAATAGCCCTAAAAAAAAAGAAACATAGCATTAATATAGACATATATACAAAGTAATTAAATGAAACAAAATAAATCTCTACTTGCCTAAAGTAAAATTCTACCATCACTATACATGGAATACGTGGTAATAGAATGTAGAGAATAGAGACAGATTTCTGCAATTAATTGGCAATATACACAGGCTGAGCTAAATTGAATATCAATAGATGCATTGCCAATTGTGTATAATTAAACAGTGCCCAAAATGGCCAGTTTATGTAAGGCATCTGAAATTGAACATTTGTCCCTTCTTTTTTGGATGAGGGCTCTTTGCAATTTTGCTGAGAGTCTT
Source organism: Bombina bombina (assembly GCF_027579735.1). Classification (NCBI taxonomy): domain Eukaryota; kingdom Metazoa; phylum Chordata; class Amphibia; order Anura; family Bombinatoridae; genus Bombina; species Bombina bombina. Next base: position 413,824,416 of record NC_069499.1, on the reverse strand, counting down.
TTTTTAGATGGGGGCTCTTTGCAAGTGTAGGTTCTTCTATTATTTCTTTCTTTGTTAAAGAAGATATATTCTGTTCCTTTTCACCTTCAAATATAGCACTGTATTTTCCTTCCTTACTTAAATATGATATTTTGTTCTGCCTCCTAATGTAATTTGTATCCCTGATATCTCTCATTGATGTCACACATTCCCTCATGATGTGCCCAAACTTTCCACATTTAAAACAGCGTCTCAAAAATCTCTGCTTTCCCTGACTCTCAGTTAGCATAGATATATTATTATGAGTAGCATTCTTATGCTTTGAGTCTTTAAACCAGTCTTTAAGTATGTTAACAAAGTTGGTATAGGAGCTGGCATTTCTAAGAGTGATTCTTGTACTACTGTCAATTAATGTGCATTTATTTGCCATAGAATACAGAAAATCTGCATCATCTGGGGACATGTTAGGGCAGTCATAAGTTATCTTATACAGTGCAAGGTACTCAGTACAAAACATAATCGGGTCATCTCCTTCCTGTAAAATTGCATTTGCTATGGCACTGGTACCTCTGGCATCACGACAACACATAACATACTGTAATTCCTTTAATCTGTCCCCTGAATTTCCCCAGTTTGCATCAATATCAGGAGACACTCCTTTATGGGTGCCTACTGGTGTCCTTAGCTGTGCAGCTAATTGTGATGGCAACCAGGCCCGGAGCAAAGCACAGGCATCTCTGTTGCCTAAATTATACTGAGTAATAACAGCTTCTAACTTATTAGAAAGGATTACAGGTGGTGTGGAGGTATCAAAGTGACCTAAAATATGGCACAAATTATTACGGTCTTGTATTGTAAGGGGGGCAGAGTTACTATGATTATTTACTTTAGTCTGTAATTGAGGGTTACTTTGTCTGCATTCTATTTGAGGAGTTAGAATAGAGGGGACTTGGTTTAAAGTTAAAAAAGGACTGTCAGGAATGTTAGGGGTTTGCCCATCTAGTTCTATAGTTTGACTTTCATTACCATCTACTTCTAAAGGACACACATGTGCTAGACTACTCCTGTAACAGTTGCATTTGTCTTGTATCCCCTGTGCTTTAAGAAACAAGATACATTGTTCCTTATTTAAAAGCTGTGATTCAGACTCCCATAAGTCTGCCTTAAGTGATGCAATAACATTTTCTCTCTGCATTTCCTTTTCTTACATACATGTTACTAATTGCTCTCCCATGTCACACCTCACTTCACATTCATTAAGCCTCTCTTGTAGCTCAGCATTCACTTTAGTAAGTTTGTCTATCTCTACACTCAGTGTATCACACTCACATCTCTTTTCAGAGTGAGTAGCTACAGCCAAAATAGAATGACCAAGTTTATCCAGCTGTTCTATGATATCAGTTTTTTCTGCCTTCCATTCCAACTCTTTCTGTTCAGCAATCTCTTTCATTCTTAGAAACATACTTAGTAAATTACTTAGCTCTCTTTTTTCTATGTCTTTCTGAAACAGTTTTCTACTTAGTTCATTATTGTGCTTTTCACATTGTTTAATTACATTATAAAACTGACGTGTCAATGGATCTTCTGCACATGTAATAAATGTGACAGAGGCATATTTCTTAATGTATTTCTCAACCAGTTCCATTCTTACTAACAATATACACAACACACTATACACAGTACAGATGTACACAATGATCACACAACAAACTATACACAGTACAGATGTACACAATGATCACACAACAAACTATACACAGTACAGATGTACACACTCACAAGTACACATCTAACATCAACAAACCTTTTGCATTATTAGCCTAAAATCTAGACCTAGAGGGATCTCCTTTTGAGCTGCATGTAAAACTGGGCTATGCCTATTACACTTTACCCTCAGAGATGTCTGGTTACTCTCTTGTTTTCAGATTTTAGTAAACTTAATTTAGCAAGAAACAATTAATACATTTACTTTTCTGTAGCATACAGAGACATATCATAAACACAAAGAAACATATACTTACAGTACTTGCAGCTTTCTCTTTACACAGTGTCTTGTAGATCTGCACACTTCCCACACAGATAAGTCCGGTTCGGCCTCTATTCACAAGGAATTCTTGCAGCTCCAGTACTCCAGTTTAGCAAATTCAGCTGTAGTTCAACGTGGAATTAGTGATTTATCCACGTCCCGTATGGGGTGCCAAATGTAGAATCTGCTAACTTTTTAGTTACTATTTCCACACTAATATTACCTTTAGCTTTGGAAATCAGGACGCTGCTTGATGAAATTATTTCTTTTATTATACAGAAAATAAGTATTTACATAGAAACAAGTTGCTAACTAATGTAAGGGAAGGAAAGGGAAGGTGGAAAAGGGGAGAGAGAGATGGAAGGGGAGAGGTGAGTGAGAAGACAGCTTACCCTAGCCTACAATGGCAACTAACTTATATAGTCATTTATTCTTTTCACACAGTCCAGCCCACACCCAGCTATACATTTCTTCAGTCAGAGACCAGATGACATCATTAGATCGGGGGGGTAGAATGTGACGTCCTTAGACTGTTGATGATAGGACCTGAGATAAAATCAGGGCCTTGCAGTTTTTGACACCACCTGTGAGATGCTGTTTGTAAGGGTTGTAAAATGTGTTTGTGAATTATTTTCTTCTTTTGAGGCATTGTTTTGATAGAGAGTTTGCTCAGATCTCCAACTGTTTTTTTCCCAAACTTGTCTTGTCACCTCTGACTGTAGGTCAGAATCACCAATGCTGTTCTTAATCTGCATTTAACCCTTTAAATCCTTGATGTTGTAGACAAATGTCCCTTAGCCTTTGAATATCCATTAATGTCCATGGAAATAACAGTCTGATATTAAAGTTAGGTGTGTTCATAAAATACAACATACTGTAACAGCTTTGAAGTACTGTGTGTATATTTAATTTATGCCGTGTATGTTTTGTTTATCAAAATAAAGCTCTTTTGAAAAAAAAAAACTTGAACAGGTGGAATACCTAGAAAACAGATCTAGAAGATCAAATTTGAGAATCAGGAATCTCCCAGAAGATTACAAAAATCTCCAAGCGGATGTCACAGAGATATTTCACCAACTTATTCCAGATACAGAAATCAACATGTTACTATTTGATAGAATCCACAGAGCCCTCACCAGACCCTCCCAATCCAAAGCCAGAGACATTATAATTAAGCTACATTACTATCATGTCAAGGAAATGATCTTACAAGCGGCAAGACAAGCTAAAACGATCACATATGAAGGTCACAATATCCAAATATATACTGACTTATCCCCCATAACATTGAGAAAGATGCGTGAAATGAAGCCGATTGTGGAGGCGCTTAACAGAGAGAAATTAAGGTACCGGTGGAACTTTCCCTTCAAGCTGATCTTTACCCACCAGAATACCCTATATTCTTGCTCATTTCTGGAAGAAGGACAGATAATTCTGAACAAGTTGGAAATAATGATGGAAGAACCTACGAAGCAGGCCACACAGCAGACAGTGAGAAGAATACCTCAGAGAGAGTGGTCTGTAGTCGCTAAAAAAAGTAATGCAAAAAAGTCAAAACCAGCTACATCCTCCAGCGAAGATCAGAATTCCAACAACGAAGAGAATCCTCCTGTTCCATGAGGAAGGTATCCTTCCAAGCCAAGGTGACAAGGATCAGAATAATAGGAACTTTACCTCCCACTGCTGGACTGATTGTAAGGTATATGTGAAAGAGACATGAGTTCATGAGTTATAATGGTAGACTATGTAGTCTCTAACCATTGTTTTTTCTTTATTTATTATTTGTCTATATCTACTATTGTTTTCCTGTTTGCTGCTATATTTTCACCCTCAATATAATATCAGATGATAGAAAGTAAGAAATGTATAAGAAGATTACTCCAGAGTTGAATACTGACCAAAAGGTCAAAAATTACCCAGGTGCAGTTTAAGGCACCCTGTTTGAATGTTATATTTAATTGTTATATGTTTTATTGTTTGGTTTTAAAAGTTAAGATACTACAGTCACGAAAAATAGGTTTATTAATAGACTCCAAATATGAAGGTATCCTCACATCACGCAAAGATTCCACATCTTCAGTCCGATTAGACTACAGGTATACAGGCTTCCCAAATACTATTAAGCTTAGAAATAAAAATCAAAAATGCAGATTAGAGTAATTTCACATAATGCCAGAGGCCTTAATTCCAATATAAAGAGGAAGAAAGCGATTCTAGAGTATAAGGCCCAAAAAGCTAACATAGTGATGATACAGGAAACTCACTTTACCTCCACCACGACACCTAAGTATTGGGATAAACTCTTCCCCACTAAATATCATGCTATCAATAACAAGAAGAAATGTGGTGTTTCCATACTCTTACATGCCTCCCTTAATTTTAAAGAGGAGGAAATAATCTCTGATAGGAAAGGGAGATACCTCATAGCGCGGGGTTTGATACACAATACACCAATCCTGTTAGTGAACATTTATGCCCCTAATGATCACCAAGGGCCATTTTTTACCAAAGTAAGCAAGCTATTGTTATCCTGGAAGAGATATAAAATAATCATGGGGGGCGACTTTAATATGACTCTAGATGATAAATTAGACAGGACATCAACGGACTCTCAAAAGCACAGAAGACAGACCCCAGATCAGCAAATTTTAAGGGATTTACTACTAGACCACAATTTATTAGACAGCTGGAGAGCAGTAAATAGAGGAGCCCAAGAGTACACCTATTACTCATCAGTACATGGCACACGCTCTAGAATCGACTTAATATTAATAAGTCAAATCATATTACCCCTAGTTACACAGGCTACTATTAGTAGTTGCGTATGGTCAGATCATGACATGATGAGAATAGATTTAGAAGGAGTGTTAAACCCAGGTAGAGTGAGGTCCTGGACCTTGCATCCCAAAGTATTCCAAAATGAAGTTTTTAAACACCAAATTGAGCAACATATCAACAAATTCACGAAAATAAATGAGGGTTCTACATCCAACCCAAATATAATATGGAGTGCTCTGAAGGCCTCCATTAGGGTCCTGATTATAGCTGAATCTTCCAAAGTTAAAAAACAATATAATTACACAATAGAACAATTGAGGAAGGAGATCTCCACAATTCGAGAACAGGCACTGAGAAATCCCAAGGGAGGCCCATCTAAAGCATTAAAAAAGAAGAGTGAGGAACTCAATCTGCTACTTGACAAAGAGGCGATTTCCTCATTCAAAGCAATTGATACGAGATACTATACATACCGAAATAAGCCTGACAAATTATTAGCAAATAAATTGAAAGATATGACCAGAGCCTCCACCATTCCACAAATACAGCTAGCAGATGGATCAGTGACCAATGACCCTCGACAGATAGCTAATGAATTTGCCAATTATTACAGTTTACTTCATAATTTGCCACAACCCAAGCTAGGTGTAGATAAACAAAAAGAATTAGATAATTTCCTGGAGAGTAGCACATTAAAAAAATTATCCCAAGAAGATCTTGATTTGCTCAATGCGCCTATCACATCACAGGAGGTACACCTAGCTATTAAAGGATTAAAGAGAAATAAAGCCCCAGGCCCAGACGGGTTCCCAGGCTCCTTCTATAAGGACCTTAAAAAATCTGTGGTACCACATCTAGTAATTATTTTTAACAATATTATGCAAGGCATAGATATACCACAGGATTTGTTGACTGCGAGGGTGACAGTTATTCCAAAACCGGGGAAATGTAAACAATATTGTCAAAACTATAGGCCAATTTCGCTGATAAATCAGGACCTTAAGCTATTCACCAAAATTTTGGCAAACTGTTTGGCTATCCCCGTCAAAAATTTAATAAATACTTACCAGGTTGGATTTATAGCTCAGAGAGAGGCTCCAGATAATGTAAGAAAGATTATAGACCTGATAAATCTGGCATCAAATAAAGGAATGCCTTCTCTGTTCCTCTCCCTGGATGCGGAGAAGGCATTCGACAGAATCAATTGGGAGTATATGCTAGCAGTCCTCAATAAGGTAGGAATAAGGGGCTCATTTTACACTGGGTTAAAAAAGTTGTATTCTACCCCAGATGCGTTTATAAGACTGTCGGGGTATCAATCGAAGCAAATAGCAATCAGAAATGGGACTAGACAGGGCTGCCCACTGTCTCCATTATTATTTGCACTATGTATTGAACCATTAGCCCAGAGAATTAGGGACAACCCCAACATATCAGGAATTAAGCTAGGTGGAAACGAATATAAAATATCGCTATTTGCGGATGATGTCATCCTTGCAGTCACTAAACGATTGCTTTCCCTCCCAGTAATATACTCAGAGATAGGTAAATTTGGCCTACTATCAGGGTACAAGGTGAACGAGAGTAAATGTGAGGCCCTAGAAATCCACCTACCTAATCACACGAAAAAACGTCTGGAGATCAACTTTGCCTTCTCCTGGGCAAAAACATCCATCAAATATTTAGGTATTTACCTTACAAGAAATATGCACAATCTTTACAGAGAAAATTATAAAGTTATATTTAATCAGGTTAAGACATTGTTGACCAAGTGGGCTAAACATAAACTGTCATTATATGGAAGGATTATGTCCATCAAAATGACGATACTGCCTAAAATCCTCCTATTTATTTCGCTCTCTCCCAATAAACGTGCCGATATCAGAGTTACTAACGATGCAGACTGAAATCCTCAAATTTATATGGCAGGGGAAAAGGGCAAGAATTAATAAGGACACTCTGACCAGACATAAATCAGGGGGAGGAGTGGGGCTTCCAGACCTAAGATCTTATTATTATGCAGCTAGAATGGCCCAAACCATCCAATGGCATAAAAACGACAAAGACTCCACAATGGGTTCAACTAGAAACTGATATCATGGAGGTAGACAGACTACTATGGGCAGACAAACAAGATAGACCCCAATCTCTAAGGCAATATGTAGCAATACATCACACTATAACTTTATGGGACAAATTGACCAGAACTCATACAATTATTAATAATCGATCTCAAGCTACACCCTTAATACCCATCAAGTCAATAATAAGTTCACAATTGCAGGGAAAATGGGAAAATAAAGGTCTATACCGTATTGCAGACACACTTGTAAATGGTAAGATAATAACTTTTCAGCAGTATGAAGGACTAGGGGAACGTGATAGAAATCTATGGTTTCAATACCTACAACTCAAATCAAGGGTACAAGAGATACTAGGAAACACAAAGAGAGCATAACACCACATATGAGTCATTGTGCCTATCTAAAGACTACAAGAGGGGCATAGTTACTATATTATACCCAATTTTTAATGTCAAGGAAAAAGATAAAAAAAACTGTGGCATGATAAAATGGGAAAGGGATTTAGGCAGATCTTGGTCAGTAGAAACATGGACAGAAAATATTCAGAGAGGTCTTAAATTCTCCCCTAATGCTAACTTAAAAGAAAATTACCTCAAAGTAATACACAGGTGGTACATCTACCCCACTAGAGGGGTTAAAGATAAAGAGCGTGCGCATCATCAATGCTACAGAGGATGTAACGAAGTGGGGACATATCTGCATATGTGGTGGCACTGTGGGGGGGTCAAGCGGATATGGGATTACATCTCAAATTACTTAAGCATGCTATTAGAAGCAGATATAGCCCTTTCCCCAGAGCAGGCCCTTTTACATTTTCCACTAGAAGGACATTTAAAGAGGCATTCTAAATTAGTTAATATGATTTGTACTATCACACGCATGTGTATAGCTAAGTATTGGAAGACGGCTACCCCTTCATTTGAGTATATTGAAAAGAGAATAGAATACCACTATAATATGTCGAGTGCCACAGCAGAACTCTTAAACACTAAAGACCGTTTCATTGAAATGTGGGAACCTTATATTTTGCATATTGAAAGGTCTAGAAGGATAGGAAGGACCGACATATAAAAGGCCAGAATTAGAGGAAGTATTGTGTGAGAATTGTTTCTACCTGTATGGACTAAGATACTTTGTCGGATACAAAAATAATGCTATTCTGAGTAAAATCCCGATAAGTCTATAATGAATGTGACTCCTTTTTTTTTTTTTCTAGACTGAACCTATATTGCTTCTTGTTTGAAGTTTATTTGTATTATGATGTTTTGATATGAAAAAATCAATAAAAATATTTAAACGAAAAACTTTTCTTTCTTGGTCAAACTCATCACGGACATGACCCGTAAAGAGAATAATCCACTCCATTGGTGACCTACTGTAATTAAGGCCTTTGAGGGTCTTAAGACTGCCTTTGCTACCACCATGGTTCTGGCTCATCCTAACCCTGCTCAGCCTTTCATGCGTCTGAGACAGGAGTAGGTGGCCTCTTGTCTCAACGTCTTACGCCTGAGGGTTTCTTGCATCTGTGCGGTTTCTTTTCTAAGAAATTGTCCCCAGCGGAATGCAATTATGAAATTGGCAACAGGGAATTACTGGCCATAATTTTGACACTCAAGGAATCGAGGCACCTTCTCGAAGGTACTAGCGTATCAATGCTCTGCCTCACTGACCACAAGAGTTTAACTTACCTATCCAAAGCTAAATGTTTGTCTCCCAACAGGGATGTGCACTATTTCTTCTGTTAAGTGTGATCAGTCCACGGGTCATCATTACTTCTGGGATATTACTCCTCCCCAACAGGAAGTGCAAGAGGATTCACCCAGCAGAGCTGCATATAGCTCCTCCCCTCTACGTCACTCCCAGTCATTCTCTTGCACCCAACGACTAGATAGGATGTGTGAGAGGACTATGGTGATTTTATTTAGTTTTATTTCTTCAATCAAAAGTTTGTTATTTTTTAATAGCACCGGAGTGTGTTATTCCTTCTCTGGTGGAGTTTGAAGAAGAATCTACCAGAGTTTTTTACTATGATTTTAGCCGGAGTTGTTAAGATCATATTGCTGTTTCTCGGCCATCTGAGGAGAGGTAAACTTCAGATCAGGGGACAGCGGGCAGTTTAATCTGCAAAGAGGTATGTAGCAGTTTTTATTTTCTGACAATGGAATTGATGAGAAAATCCTGCCATACCGACATAATATCATGTATGTATATTTAACATTTGAGTATTCTGGGGAATGGTACTTCACTGGAATTACACTGTGTATATAAGACTTTAGCCTAATTGCAAAGCAACAGGTTTTTAATAACTCTTAATTTATGTTAAACGTTTTTGCTGGAATGTAAAATCGTTTCCATTTTCTGAGGTACTGGGTGAATAAAATGTTTGGGCACTATTATTCCACTTGGCAGTTGCTTGATCTAATTATGACAGTTTACTGATCTCTCTCACTGTTGTGTGTGAGGGGGAGGGACCTGTTTTTGGCGCTTTTGCTACGCATCAGAAATTTCAGTCAGAAGCTCATTGTTTTTTCCTGCATGTTCCGGTTTATCCCTACAGAACTCAGGGGTCTTCAAAGCTTGTTTGAGGGAAGTAATCTAACAGAGCTGTGAGATTATAGTTGACTGTGATAAAAAACGTTTATTCTTTAACTTTTTTATGCCATCAGGGTTAGTTTTTCTTTGCTAATGGGAACAAACCTTTGCTAAATTGTGTTTTGTTTTTCAAAGTTTATTGATTTCATTGTGTTTTACTTGAATAATATTTCCAAGTTGCAAGTTTATTTGCTAGTGTGTTAAACATGTCTGATTCAGAGGATGAGACCTGTACTATTTGTGCCAACGCCAAAGTGGAGCCCAATAGAAATTTATGTACTAACTGTATTGATGCTACTTTAAATAAAAGTCAATCTGTACAAATTGAACAAATTTCACCAAACAACGAGGGGAGAGTTATGCCGACTAACTCGCCTCACGTGACAGTACCTGCATCTCCCGCTCGGGAGGTGCGCGATATGGTGGCGCCCAGTACATCTGGGCGGCCATTACAAATAACATTACAAGATATGGCTACTGTTATGACTGAGGTTTTGGCTAAATTACCAGAACTAAGGGGCAAGCGTGATCACTCTGGGGTGTGAACAGAGTGCGCTGATAATGCTAGGGCCATGTCAGATACTGCGTCACAACTTGCAGAACATGAGGACGGAGAGCTTCATTCTGCGGCTGACGGTTCTGATCCAAACAGATTGGATTCAGATATTTCAAATTTTAAATTTAAGCTGGAAAACCTCCGTGTATTACTAGGGGAGGTGTTAGCGGCTCTGAACGATTGTAACACAGAAAATGTGTAGGTTGGATAAATATTTTGCGGTACCGACGTGTACTGACGTTTTTCCTATACCTAAGAGACTAACTGAAATTATTACTAAGGAGTGGGATAGACCCGGTGTGCCGTTCTCACCCCCTCCGATATTTAGAAAGATGTTTCCAATAGACACCGCCACACGGGACTTATGGCAAACGGTCCCTAAGGTGGAGGGAGCAGTTTCTACTTTAGCTAAGCGTACCACTATCCCGGTAGAGGATAGCTGTGCCTTTTCAGATCCAATGGATAAAAAGTTGGAGGGTTACCTTAAGAAAATGTTTGTTCAACAAGGTTTTATATTGCAACCCCTTGCATGCATTGCGCCGGTCACGGCTGCAGCGGCATTCTGGATTGAGTCTCTAGAAGAGAACCTTAGTTCAGCTACGCTGGACGACATTTTGGACAGGCTTAGAATACTTAAGCTAGCTAATTCATTCATTTCGGAAGCCGTAGTACATTTAACTAAACTTACGGCTAAGAATTCCGGATTCACCATTCAGGCGCGTAGAGCACTGTGGCTAAAATCCTGGTCAGCTGATGTAACTTCTAAGTCCAAATTACTTAATATACCTTTCAAGGGACAGACCTTATTCGGGCCCGGTTTGAAAGAAATTATCGCTGACATTACAGGAGGTAAGGGCCACGCCCTGCCTCAAGACAAAGCCAAATCTAAGGCTAGACAGTCTAATTTTCGTTCCTTTCAGAATTTCAAAGCAGGAGCAGCATCAACGTCCACTGCTCCAAAACAAGAAGGATCTGGTACTCGCTACAGACAAGGCTGGAGACCTAACCAGTCCTGGAACAAGGGCAAGCAGGCCAGGAAACCTGCTGCTGCCCCTAAAACAGCATGAATTGAGGGCCCCCGATCCGGGATCGGATCTAGTGGGGGGCAGACTTTCTCTCTTCGCCCAGGCTTGGGCAAGAGATGTCCAGGATCCCTGGGCGCTAGAGATAATATCTCAGGGATACCTTCTGGACTTCAAATACTCTCCTCCAAGAGAGAGATTTCATCTGTCAAGGTTGTCGACAAACCAAACAAAGAAAGAAGCGTTTCTACGCTGCATACAAGAACTATTGTTAGTGGGAGTAATCCATCCAGTTCCATGGTCGGAACAGGGACAGGGGTTTTACTCAAATCTGTTTGTGGTTCCCAAAAAAGAGGGAACTTTCAGACCAATCCTGGATTTAAAGATCCTAAACAAATTCCTAAGAGTTCCATCATTCAAAATGGAGACTATTCGGACAATTTTACCCATGATCCAAGAAGGTCAGTACATGACCACAGTGGATTTAAAGGATGCTTACCTTCACATACCGATTCACAAAGATCATTACCGGTATCTAAGGTTTGCCTTTCTAGACAGGCATTACCAGTTTGTAGCTCTTCCATTCGGATTGGCTACAGCTCCGAGAATCTTCACAAAGGTTCTAGGTGCTCTTCTGGCGGTACTAAGACCGCGGGGAATTTCGGTAGCTCCGTACCTAGACGACATTCTGATACAAGCTTCAAGCTTTCAAACTGCCAAGTCTCATACAGAGTTAGTACTGGCTTTTCTAAGGTCACATGGATGGAAGGTGAACGAAAAGAAAAGTTCACTCGTTCCACTCACAAGAGTTCCCTTCCTGGGAACTCTTATAGATTCTGTAGAAATGAAGATTTACCTGACAGAGGACAGGTTAACAAGACTTCAAAGTGCTTGCCGCACCCTTCATTCCATTCAACACCCGTCAGTGGCTCAATGCATGGAGGTAATCGGCTTAATGGTAGCGGCAATGGACATAGTGCCATTTGCTCACTTACACCTCAGACCACTGCAACTATGCATGCTAAGTCAGTGGAATGGGGATTACTCAGACTTGTCCCCTTCTCTGAATCTGGATCAAGAGACCAGAAATTCTCTTCTATGGTGGCTTTCTCGGCCACATCTGTCCAGGGGGATGCCATTCAGCAGACCAGACTGGACAATTGTAACAACAGACGCCAGCCTTCTAGGTTGGGGTGCCGTCTGGAATTCTCTGAAGGCTCAGGGACAATGGAGTCAGGAGGAGAGTCTCCTGCCAATAAACATTCTGGAATTGAGAGCAGTTCTCAATGCCCTCCTGGCTTGGCCCCAGTTGACAACTCGGGGGTTCATCAGGTTTCAGTCGGACAACATCACGACTGTAGCTTACATCAACCATCAGGGAGGGACAAGGAGCTCCCTAGCAATGATGGAAGTATCAAAGATAGTTCGCTGGGCAGAGTCTCACTCTTGCCACCTGTCAGCAATCCACATCCCGGGAGTGGAGAACTGGGAGGCGGATTTCTTAAGTCGTCAGACTTTCCATCCGGGGGAGTGGGAACTTCATCCGGAGGTCTTTGCCCAAATACTTCGACGTTGGGGCAAACCAGAGATAGATCTCATGGCGTCTCGACAGAACGCCAAGCTTCCTCGTTATGGGTCCAGATCCAGGGATCCAGGAGCAGTCCTAATAGATGCCCTGACAGCACCTTGGGACTTCACGATGGCTTATGTGTTTCCACCCTTCCCGATGCTTCCTCGATTGATTGCCAGAATCAAACAGGAGAGAGCATCAGTGATTCTAATAGCACCTGCATGGCCACGCAGGACTTGGTATGCAGACCTAGTGGACATGTCATCCTGTCCACCTTGGTCTCTACCTCTGAAACAGGATCTCCTGATACAGGGTCCCTTCAAACATCAAAATCTAACTTCTCTGAAGCTGACTGCTTGGAAATTGAACGTTTGATTTTATCAAGACGTGGGTTTTCTGAGTCAGTTATTGACACCTTAATACAGGCTAGGAAGCCTGTTACCAGAAATATTTACCATAAGATATGGCGTAAATACCTATATTGGTGTGAATCCAAAGGTTACTCTTGGAGTAAGGTTAGGATTCCTAGGATATTGTCTTTTCTACAAGAAGGTTTAGAAAAGGGTTTATCTGCTAGTTCATTAAAGGGACAGATCTCAGCTCTGTCCATTCTGTTACACAAACGTCTGTCAGAAGTGCCAGACGTTCAGGCTTTTTGTCAGGCTTTGGCAAGGATTAAGCCTGTGTTTAAAACTGTTGCTCCGCCATGGAGTTTAAACCTTGTTCTTAACGTTTTACAGGGTGTTCCGTTTGAACCCCTCCATTCCATTGATATAAAGTTGTTATCTTGGAAAGTTCTATTTTTAATGGCTATTTCCTCGGCTCGAAGAGTCTCTGAGTTATCGGCCTTACATTGTGATTCTCCTTATTTGATTTTTCATTCGGATAAGGTAGTTCTGCGCACTAAACCTGGGTTCTTACCTAAGGTAGTCACTAACAGGAATATCAATCAAGAGATTGTTGTTCCTTCTTTGTGTCCAAATCCTTCTTCAAAGAAGGAACGTCTTCTGCACAATCTGGATGTAGTTCATGCCCTAAAGTTTTACTTACAGGCAACTAAGGAATTTCGACAAACGTCTTCCCTGTTTGTCGTTTACTCTGGTCAGAGGAGAGGTCAAAAGGCTTCTGCTACCTCTCTTTCTTTTTGGCTTCGTAGCATAATTCGTTTAGCCTATGAGACTGCTGGACAGCAGCCTCCTGAAAGAATTACAGCTCATTCTACTAGAGCTGTGGCTTCCACTTGGGCCTTTAAGAATGAGGCCTCTGTTGAACAGATTTGCAAGGCTGCAACTTGGTCTTCGCTTCATACTTTTTCCAAATTTTACAAATTTGACACTTTTGCTTCCTCGGAGGCTATTTTTGGGAGAAAGGTTCTTCAGGCAGTGGTTCCTTCTGTATAAAGAGCCTGCCTATCCCTCCCGTCATCCGTGTACTTTTGCTTTGGTATTGGTATCCCAGAAGTAATGATGACCCGTGGACTGATCACACTTAACAGAAGAAAACATAATTTATGCTTACCTGATAAATTCCTTTCTTCTGTAGTGTGATCAGTCCACGGCCCGCCCTGTTTTTTAAGGCAGGTAAATATTTTTTAAATTATACTCCAGTCACCACTACACCCTTGGTTTCTCCTTTCTCGTTGGTCCTTGGTCGAATGACTGGGAGTGACGTAGAGGGGAGGAGCTATATGCAGCTCTGCTGGGTGAATCCTCTTGCACTTCCTGTTGGGGAGGAGTAATATCCCAGAAGTAATGATGACCCGTGGACTGATCACACTACAGAAGAAAGGAATTTATCAGGTAAGCATAAATTATGTTTTTTGTCCTGGTTCAATTATGTGGTTTTCTAACTGCCTGGTAATACGAATGTTAGGGCTGATGCCGCCTCTCGACAATTTTTGCCTCTGTCCAAGGAGGAGTCTGTATCCACTCCATTTATACCTCCTGACCATATTTTGGCCACCATAAGTACCAGTTTGACGTCTCCCTTGGGGGAGGAGATCCTGACTGCACAAACCAATGCCCCTCCAGAGAAACCTAGTGGCAAGTGCTTTGTACCTGAGAATCTTCCCACCAAACTATTGCACACTTAACACTATCCTAAAGCCGCAGGTAACCCGGGCAAGAACCAAATGATTAGGTATGTCACTCAACAATTCTGGTGGCGAGGTCTTCGTTCTGATGTTGCTGCATATGTTGCCTGTTGCTCAGTCTGTGCGCAGAAAAAGACTCCTCAATGTCTTCCTGTGGGTCTTCTCCAACCTGTTGCTAGTGGTGAGCATCCTTGGACACATCTTTCCATGGACTTCATTGTCAACCTTCATGTCTCTAATGGCAATACTGTTATCCTGATTGTGGACCGTTTTTCCAAAATGTCACATTGCATTCCCTTGAAGTAGCAGCTTACTGCTCAGGAGCTTGCTTAAAGGTCTTCCATTTGCATGGGTTATTCCTGGTTTGTAATTTGGCTTTTGGACTCTGTGTATTATTTTTTGTTATTTCTTAATAAAGGTGTGATTAATTTAGGAATTCACGTCTCTGATTCCTGGCTCCCTGACAGTACTTAATTGCTATATAGTTTACCAACTGAATATTATGTATATCGACAGTGAATAAAGTGTCATCATAGAGTGTAAATTTTTTCTGAAGAATGGAACTCTGATACATAATTTAGCAATCGCATGTAAGCGTACATTTGCAAATTCGTTGTAATAACGAACTAACAGCTCTTGCCTCAAAAGTGTTGCTGATTGAGGATATCTCATTTAAATTGATACATTGTTACAATTGCTACTCTTAGCCTCAACAATTTAAAAACAAACAATGTATCATAAGTAAACATTGCAAGCAGTGTTAATTTCACCTATCCTGGGTGTGGTTATCCATACGTCATCCATCACTGATTTTACTGTGATTAATCGCACTGTCATGTTTATGTACTGACCGCATTTATCTCGCCCGCCCAAATTTGGGCTTATCTACTAGCTGGGCCAATGACAAGGTATATCAGTCAGTGTAAACACACACTCATGTTACATGTAGACAATATATCTTAGACGTCCATGTAGTGTCAATTACCGTAGCCATCTCTACACTCATGTCTCTATATTCACAAAGTATATAGACTAAGTGTAGAAGCAACCTGACTAAATGTTGTCCCATCAGGGCACCTCAATACATACTGGACCAATGAATGTGAGGCAGGCTGTCCATAAACATAAATACAATCTTATAGAGATGGAATAACTTATGCACCTATATATATATATATATATATATATATATATATATATATATATATATATATATATATATATATATATAAATATACAGGTAGCCCTCAGTTTACACCGGGGTTAGGTTCCAGAAGGAATGGTTGTAAATCGAAACCGTTGTAAATTGAAACCCAGTTTATAATGTAAGTCAATGGGAAGTGAGAGAGTTAGGTTCCAGACCCCTCTCAAAATTGTCATAAGTAACATCTAATACATTATTTTTAAAGCTTTGAAATGAAGACTTTAAATGCTAAACAGCATTATAAACCTAATAAAATAATTAAACTAAGTTAAGCATTTTTTTATTGTAAACTGGGTACTGGCAGACAGCTGCCAGTACCCAAGATGGCCCCCAATAAGGCAGAGGGGAGGGTTAGAGAGCGGTTTTGGGGGGATCAGGGAGGTTGGGGGCTAAGGGGGGGATCCTACACAGTAGCATATGTAAATATGCTAAAAAAAAAATTCATTTTTTTTTAAAAACCCTTTTATTTTAGTACTGGCAGACTTTCTGCCAGTACTTAAGATGGCGGGGACAAGTGTGGGGTGGGGGAGGGAAGGGAGCTGTTTGGGAGGGATCAGGGGGTGGGATGTGTCAGATGGGAGGCTGATCTCTACACTAAATCTAAAATTAACCCTGCAAGCTCACTACAAACTCCCTAATTAACCCTTTCACTGCTAGCCATAATACACTGTGAGGCGCAACAGGATTTAGTGGCCTTCTAATTACCAGAAAGCAACGCCAAAGTCATATATGTCTGCTATTTCTGAACAAAGGGGATCCCAGACAAGCATTTACAACCATTTGTGCCATAATTGCACAAGCTGTTTGTAAATGATTTCAGTGAGAAACCTAAAATGTGAAAAATTTTACGTTTTTTTTAATTTGATCGCATTTGGCGGTGAAATGGTGGCATGAAATATACCAAAATGTGCCTAGATCAATACTTGGGGTTGTCTACTACACTACACTAAAGCTAAAATTAACCCTACAAGCTCCCTAAAAGCTCCCTAATTAACCCCTTAACTGCTGGGCATGATACACTTGTGGTGCGCAGTGGCATTTAGCGGCCTTCTAATTACCAAAAAGCAACGCCAAAGCCATATATGTGTGCTATTTCTGAACAAAGGGGATCCCAGAGAAGAATTTACAACCATTTATGCCATAATTGCACAAGCTGTTTGTAAATGATTTCAGTGAGAAACCTAAAGTTTGTGAAAAAATTTGTGAAAAAGTGAACAATTTTTTGTATTTGATCGCATTTGGCGGTGAAATGGTGGTATGAAATATACCAAGGGACACTGAACCCAAATTTTTTCTTTCGGGATTCAGATAGAGCGTGCAATTTTAAGCAACTTTCTAATTTACTCCTATTATCAAATTTTCTTCATTCTCTTGGTATCTTTATTTGAAATGCAAGAATGTAAGTTTAGATGCCGGCCCATTTTTGGTGAACAACCTGGGTTGTTCTTGCTGATTAGTAAATAAATTCATCCACCAATGAGCAAGTGCTTTCCAGGGTCCTCAACCAAACAAATAGCTTAGATGCCTTCTTTTTAAAATAAAGATAGCAAGAGAACAAAGAAAAATTGATAAAAGAAGTAAATTAGAAAGTTGCTTAAAATCGCATGCTCTATCTGAATCATGAAAGATAAAAATCGGGTTCAGTGTCCCTTTAAATTAATAAAAACATTTGCTAAACAGCATTATAAACCTAATAAAATAATCACACAACACAGACTTTACGTACATTTTTATGCAAACAATTCTTTTTTATGCATTCCAATCTGGACTGATTTATAGACAGGAAGATCTTGTTCCTATGAAAGCTGCTCGATAGCTCAGGTCTGGTTATACTGATTAATTTTAGCTTGCATTGCTTGCATATCTTTGCTGCAACACAAGCGGACAGCTCCACCTACTGTCTATTTTAATCAATGCACTGCTTCTCAATGCTTTTCAATAGCAGACTGGAAAAAAAAGATTGTTATTCTGAAACGGTGCAAATTGAACCGTTGTAAACCGAGGGCCACCTGTATATATATATATATATATATATATATATATATATATAACAAATAAACTACAATCACCTTATTTAGGGATTATGTGTACCCTACGTCTCTCTCGCTCTGTTTTATCATCAAAATAAGGGATCATAAATAGATGCCAAAGGAAAAATAGATTGCAATTGAGACACTAAATTCTAGCAGTACTGATTGATCGTGTTCTATCAGACAATTTTCCTGCACCAATTAACTTGCATTGATAATTAATACTGTATCAGAACATAGTTTAGTTTAAAAAATGTCTTAAATGAAATTTCTGGTTTGTATTTGGATGGTAAATTACAATGCCAGGGATCATTGAATTGCAGGTTGTGCAAGAAACACATCTGAAATAACCCAATTTTTTTTTTTAGCCTAGTAGGGCCTTTGTAACACTGTGATGTGTCAGTATATTTATGAAAATCTTAGCAGTATTCTCCAAACAATGTGTGAGTATTTGGCAGGGAATATATTTAACAATCTTCCTTTAGACTAAACCCACAATCAATATACTTCTACTAAGACAACAAATAAAATTAATATAAATACCTGAACTCTTTTATTTAGTTAATATCCATGAACATCTTTGAAATATATTTGCAATAAAAGAAATATGAAATAATATTATATGCGTTTGAAAACTATTTGAATATGCTATGCAAAATTCATACACGCTTATATTAAAAACCAGCCTTATTTATGAATCTTTTAACATCCAAACAATACAATTTTAAACTGTGCTCTTAAGCAATAGGATAATATATATATTCTGCTATTTAACTGCAATTTATCCTACTCTGCCACATACAGCAATAATAAATGCTTATTTTAAATGCTTGCATACAAATAGGCAGGCTAAGAGCTATCTGAAACAATGGCATACAGTTTAAAAGTATAATCTGTTCTTTAAATCTATTAACTGTAAAGGCTATGCATATGACTTATCTTATAATAAAACTTTTATATACATCACCAAATAACAGCAATCCAGTTTCCAATTTTCGCAACAGATCCAATTTCACCTCAGAAATTTCAAAATTGGGGATAAGGCATATGGAGTCCAATAGTAGGTGTGTGCTTTAATAATAACTGCAGCAGTTATTCCTTTCTGGATCAGTCAACACAACAACCTTTTTTAGTCTCTATGCTGGAGTTTAAATCATCTGATCTCACCCCTCCCCTTTTTGATTATTTATCAGTCATTGGTGAATATTGGAAACGCCCACGGCCTTGTCTTGGATTGGTTCTTCGCAACGGAACATGGATTGGTTTATTTGGTAAATGTGTTGTCAAGGAAATGCATTCTTTGCAACAACCAATCATCTCATGGTTGCAATTCCGCATCATAACACTAGGTGGCAGCAGAAGTACAAACAAACAAATACAACAAGACCATTTCTAACATTTTTAAGCAAGTTAATTTTTTTTTTTCATAAAATGGTTATTTAATCAGATCACACTCTCTGCATTAATCATATATAACCTCAATTACAGATGGTTAATATTAGGTTGTTTTTTCTGATTATTCTGATACCAAATATGTTATATTATTAACATTTTATTATATTAAGGTAATTTAATACTGCTAATTATTAGCTTAAAATGCATTATAATTTTATCAGTATTCTGGCATTTCTGATATACTGCATTCACCCAGATATATTATGTGACATTTCTGTGTATTTCTTCCTGAATACATAAATCCTGTTTATGTACATCTGAAATAAAAATAAATGTCAATGATCACTTCTCTTCAGGTCCATAAACATCTATTCATGTTCTTAAACACACAGAGGCTAAGATATTCATGCTTTCAAAATATGTATGTCTTGTATTTATTTTCCTAGTATATTTTATTTGAAATCTAACTACAGTTGCTTTGAAATCATAATGTAAGCCATGTGTCTTCTCTATGTTATTCTAACCCCAGACACAATGTCTGTGTCACGTGTATTCTGGTGTTATCAGCCACACAGCCTGAGTCACTCAAACAAATCTGTGCTAATTATCAGTCCCTTGAAGAATGTTTGCTTCTCTCACATCTTTTCAGACGGATCTGCATTTCCGTTGGAGGAAACCCATATATGGGCCTGTATCCTGTTCTCTTTCAAAATTACTTCCCCCAACATTCCTCTAAGTGACTGTATTAAATTGGGGTAGACCAAATGTCTTAGAGTCATAAAACTCTGCATATAGTCAAATGAGCATGGTCACTGAGTTAGTTCCTTTTGGAAAATGTCTGTGTATTTTACACAGCAGGGGTCGTGCTTCAAAAGGCTATGCTGATTTCCAATCCTGATAAACGTGCATTTACCTAGCCAAAATCAGCTTGTAGGGGGTTTTGAGTTAAATCCTGACATCAGAATTTCTATTCTACAGCACATCTGATAAAATAGATGGCTTCATATATACACACATCCTTTTTATATTATTTTCATTTACGTATATATATTAGTATATATATATATATATATATATATATTATGTCGTTGACCTTTACCCTGACATAATTCCCCCTTTCAAATTCAAATATATGTAGGACACATGTGTTTGAATTGGATCAAAGTCAGTGGTACTCGGTGAGGATGTTGACCATATACAACATAGATAGTCTCTTATGTAGAAGGTTTGTTATTTTGAGCCTTCATGTTTATCAGTTAGGCATCTTTAAACTACATATGTCTTTAGTTCATTTGGGGATATGACACTTCATTCTCCCTCTATGACTTGTAATTGGGATCTGGGATGACATGCCCGCAATTGATTGATATGGACCCATTTATCTATGAAACTTTCATTTTTGGAGATCCTTATTTTATAGGCCACTGGAGATATTTTGTCAGTAATGACAAAAGGACCTTTCCATGAGGGAAGAAATTTCTTCTCCCTAACCTGATCTCTTCCAAAGTTATAAAGATAAACCTTATCATTTATTTCATATTCCTTTTTGGATGTTTTGAGATCATAATAGGTTTTAGTGGCAGTTGCGGCTCTTTCTAAATTCCTTTGAGCAAATGCAAAGGCATATTGCAGGTGTTTTCTTAAGTTCTCCACATATTGATGTTTATTGGCAGCGTTTATCAAGTTTTGGTCTGATGTACGGTACAGCAGATGCTGAGGTAGAACCATTCTTCTACCAGTCATCAGCTCAAAAGGTGACATTTTGGTAGCACTACTTGGAGTTGCTCTTAATGCCATTAAGACTAGAGGTAGTTTTACATCCCAGTCTTTACCTGTTTCACTCACAAACTTTTTGAGGATTTTAACAATGGACTGGTTGTAACGCTCTACACCACCACTTGAGGCAGCTCTATAAGCAATATGGAGCTTTCTTTTAACCTCTAGTATTTTCCACATTTTGGTCATCACTTCGCTAGTGAAGTGGGTCCCCCGATCTGATTCGATTCTTTGGGGCAAACCAAATCTGGAAAATACATGGTTGATGAGCAATGCTGCACATGTTTCAGCACTATTGTTAGGTGCACTAATGCACTCTACCCATTTAGTGAACAGGCATGTCACTGTTAACATGTACTTGTTACCTCTTGATGACCTTGTTACCGGACCAATAAAATTAATTTGTATATCTGACCATGGCATTACCATCCCCCTTTTCTGCAATGGCGCTCTATGCGTTGGTGCAGTGGGTTGAAACTGTGGGCAGATTAAACACCCTTGACAGTAGGTTTGAACATCTTTCAACATGTGTGGCCAAAAAGCATAATCACGTAATATTTCATACGTGAGTTTGGCACCACGATGACCCGATGTGGGAGCATCATGGTCATGTTGAAGCATTAGACCTCTGAACTTGGTGGGTACTACCCACTGCTGGATGCCAGTTTTGGAGGTTCTAATTAACAAACCATCCTGTAACTTGAATTGTGATCTAGATTTTATTAAGATTCTAAGATCTTCTTTGCCAGTACAATCATCTTTTGAGATGGGGTTGCTTTCAGGATCTTCTATGTGTTTATAGAAGATGCCTACAATGGGGTCTTCTTTTTGACTAGTGATCAGGTCCTCACTAGGAGAATCCTGACTCCATTGTTCCAAGTTAGGCTCACTCTGTTGTTTTGCCTGGTTTCTGGTAATGGCTATTACCTGAATTGCACCCATTAAGTGGTCAATATTAAGGAGTTCTCCAGTTATGGCTCCTTGTTTGGATAATGAGTCTGCAAGGTCATTGCCTTCCTTATCAGGACCTAAAACTCTGGAATGACCCTTGGCCTTTTTCCAGTGTATGGTTAAATCATTGGATACTACCAGATTATCGATCTCGCAGAATAACTTGCCATGCTTGACTGGTTTGTTATTGCTTTTCTGCATGCCATTTCTTTTCCAAGTTGGCAGGTATTCAACAAAACTGTCACGCACATAATTTGAGTCAGTTATGATCACAAATTCATGAATACCATGTTCAGTAGCCATTTCAATGGTTTTGAAAACAGCAGTTAGTTCTGCAACTTGACTGGATCTTGGTCCAATGTTGAAACCTATAGATATATTTGGGAATCCATTTGCCCCAGTTATACCAATGCCAGCGACTAATCTGCGCTCATTATCAATAGTGGCATGGTAAGGACAACCGTCAACATACACCCAAGGTAATGTTTGGCAATTTTCCTCGTACATTTTATATGGGGAAAGCAATTGTTCTTCCAGAAAATCATCTTCTGATAATTCTTCCCCAGGATCTCTAGCAGTACAGTCGTAGAGCTCAGCAAGCCCTTGTGCGACTGGATTCTTTTTATTCTGCTTGTAGCGAATTTCTAAGGGCCAGCCTTGCAAGGAAAGAGTCCACGCTGTTATGCGGCTATTTGACAAATTCCCATCTCTTATTCTTTCACTTTGCAGATATAGCAAAGGCTGGTGGGCCGTTTCTACAATAATTTTCTCGCCCTGTATATAGCTGCGGAAATTTTGTAGAGCCCATACAGTAGATAAGAGGGCTTTTCGTTAAACTTTATTTCTACTGGGGATAGATTTTTGCTCGCATAAGCAATGGCTTTGTTCAAATTATCATGCTTTTGGTATAAAACAGCACTCATGCTCATATCTGTGTAACCTGTCTCTAAGAAGAAAGGTTTCCCACCTTCAGGGTACGCTAAGCAAGGTGCTTGAGTGAGTTTTCTCTTCAGCTCTCTGATGGCTGTCTCTTGAGACTCACTCCAGTGCCATTTCACATCTTTCTTTAGAAGAAGTAGTAGTGGTTTAGCTAATTCCGCATAATTATCAATGAATTTGCGAGAATAATTCGTCATACCCAGGAATGATCTCAATTCCTTTAAGTTAGTTGGGTTTTTAGAATTCACTATAGCTTCCACCTTTTTCTTTTGGGGATTTAATCCTTCAGAGGTAACTTCATGTCCCAAGAAGTTTGCACGAGTGCGGCACCATTGAGCTTTTTGCAGGGATAATTTGACACCTGCCCTTTTAAGTTGGCTGAGGACGTGTTTAAGCTCTACAATGTGTTTTTCAAAGTCTGTGCTTTTGATTAAGACATCATCAACATAAGATAAGGTCCCCCTTTGCAGTGCGCCAGGCATAGCCTTATGCATGAATACAGCAAATTCATGTCCAGAATTTATGTATCCAAATGGAAGTCTCTGGAATGCATACTGAACCTTTTGGAAGGAGAATGCTAGCTTATATTGGTCCTCTTCATGTACCTTTATGGTCCAATATCCCTGTGCACAATCAATGGCAGTGAATATTTTGGATCCCTGCATTTGTGCTAGGCACTGGTCAATGTATGGTACAGGCCAGCCAGACATGTATACTCGTTTGTTTAGCTGTCTTAAGTCAGCACACAAACGCCATTGTCCATTGGGCTTAAGGACACCTAGAATAGGATTATTATAAGAGCTGTGCACCTTTCTGATAATACCTCTTTCTTCCAGATTCCTTATGATCTCTGCAAGAGAATCATATGAGGCTAAGGGAAATCTGTATTGTTTGACAAATACAGGTGGCGCATTAGGATCTGTTTGTATCCTTGCAATGTGCAAGTCTGTAGTACCACAGTCATACGAATCCTTAGCAAAAATATCCTTGTACTCCATCAGGAGTTCTCGCAGCTGTTGGCGTTCATCATCGCTGGAACAGCCATTAGCTAAGGATATTTGCTCTTCGACTATTAGCTGAAATCCTGGAAAGATTTCAGGCTGTCCTATTTCATAGGCTTCTTCCAGCCTAGAGGTGAGATCCCCTTGATTATAATTTACATTGCTCCCATGACTCTGGGTATTGGGGTAATCTTGCTGTTTGATTGGCTGATCAAACACTAGAGAGGCTTCTTCAATTTTACAAATAAATAGACTGAATATTAAATAGACCCTCTGGCATAGATGCAAAGGATTGTTCTATTAATTGTTCTTCAGTTAAGTATCCTTCAGGTATTAGCCCAATTACATTATTTTGGTATCCAAAAGTGTAATAACTTGATTCCAGTGCATATCCTATGGTAGTTCCCTTGGATAATGTTATATCCTGTGGGGTCATGTTATGCACAACAATATGTATTGGAACAGTTCCAATATTCACCATAGGAGTGTAAGTCACTGTGACACCCAGATTTTGTATTCTATGGGAGAGGCAAATCAGTGTTTAAGAAGTTTTTAATTTCTGACCTCTCTTTACCTGTAAGGGTAAAAGAAATTTATCAGCCCCAGCAGGAATTATGACATCGCTAGATACCTGCATATTCACAGCATATGGCAATTGCTGGTTTGATTTCAGGGCTGCATTTTCATCCTGAAATACTTCAGGGTCCCCCTTTAACCTGCTCCAAAGGCAAGAATTAATCAAATCTATTTGTATGGCATATCTATGTAAGATATCATTGCCAATGTATATTTGATTATGGGGAGTATTTAAAACTAAAAACAGGTGTTTCACTGACTTATTACCAATAGAGATAGAAAATAAGCACTTAGCTTTGATGTTATAGCTTTCAGACCTGTTATCCAGGTTGTGGACACAGTGGTCTTGGGGAGAAAGATATTTAATCACTTTAGGTTCAGCTATTTGCGCTAATAAACCTTCGCTTATATAACTAGCTTCCTGTTTTAAGTTTATTTTAGCATACTTGGTTTTACCAAGGTCATGCACTTGTATAGGGATAAATAGATCCTCTTTAACTCTCTCAATCCCTGTGAGGTATTGAGCTTGGCCTCCCCCCTTAGGGATTTTATGATCCCCCTTGTGGAGTGATATGGTTAATACATCGCCATCTAGGGAAATATTCGCTATATTTCCAGGCGAAATTTTAAAAGTATTACCATCAGAGCCACTAAAAGGAGTCTGATCATCTATTTGTAGGATAGTGATTTCAGGTATAGAGTTATTTCTGAAATGAATCTCCACAGCATCTGGTTTCTCTTCCACCACTTGACAGCTATATCGGGTGCGAGATATACCAGATTTTTCATAATTGATAGGTCGTTTAACTTGTGACCAAATTACATTATTTATGCAATCAATTATGGTGCTTAATCGCTTCAGGAGATCACTACCAATAATTAAACAATCTGTTGGCAGATCCACTATAATGACAGGGTGTCTTATGACCCTGTTCCACAATTTAAATTTTAACCAGGCAGTACCGTAGACTTTTAGGGAGTCACCCCCAACACCTATTAGAGAACCGTCAAATTCTTTTATTTTAGGTTTGTGGGGTGTTAACTCATTTAGCTGTGTGTAGTACCTGTGGGATAAGATAGTTGCCTGTGACCCAGTGTCAATTAATCCCCTGATAGGGTTGGAGACTGAATCTTGCAGCTCAACTAATACATAATATCTTCCTGCAGTTTCTACCATTTCACACATAAAGTTGGCGTTAGCATACATTTGTGGGCTTCGCCATGTGTTACCTGAATTCGTCGTGTCATTCGATGCAGAGGAACCTTCATACCTACCTGTTTCCTCTATGACAGGTTCGGCTGGATTCTTGTGTACTGCATCTGTGGAGATAAAGTTAAGAGAGAGCTGCAAGGGAAGAGTTTTGTTAATTTTTCCTGGATAAGGTTGTCTGTCATCACAGCTAAATTGTCCGTTTTTGGTCTGTGGGGAGAGAACATGTTTAGTATCATTGATATTTATTATTACATTTTGTATACCTCTCCCCTCCCCCTCAGGTGATGCCGCAGTATTTATGACTATGCCTGTGGTCCACTGCTGACCACTGGCTGTACCCCTAAAAAAGTATTGTTCGGTTGCTGAGCCGTAGATTTTTGACTCATATTAGCGATTTGTTTGCTCAACCGATTTAACTGGGTAAACAGCATATCTACCTGATTGTATAAGTTACCTCTACCCCTGGGCCTATCTCCTGGTGTCCCATTGTAATGATTCCTGGACCATTGGGTTCCCTCAGAATCAGAGCCGCTATTTCTATTCTGGCGTGGTTGCCCCTGGGGTTCAGCTTGTTCAGCATTAGTACTTTGGGGAGCATTATATACCTGGGGTGTCTGGTTACCCTGAGAATATCTTCGCCGTCTATTGTATCTACCCTTGCGCGGATACCAATTATTTGGTGAGTATTCTCTTTGTGAGTAATAATTCACCTGATTATGTCCCCCACTTTGGTTATAGTCTCCCTGTGCCTCAACCTGTGTAGGGGGAGGGGCAGAATTAAACCTCTGTGGAGATGGCCTGTTTTGACTGGCCACCTCTGCATAAGTCCTCTTTTTAGACTCCAAATTGAGGGGGCTAGGTGACACCCTAGTTTCTGCCACAATTTTGGGTTTTGACTCCTTTTTAACCCCCTGCTCACTGGACTGCTGAATAGAGTATAACTTCATACGCTCTTTGATCAGCCATTCCAATGAGCAGTCCTCATCAAAATCTCTAGCTAAGTTGATTTTGATGGGTGTAGGCAGTGCTTCAAAAAATAAATTTACAAATTCTGAGCCATCAAATTTGGGATTATCTTCAGCCATACTGTACGCATTTTTCAATACAGAAAGGAATTCGATTGGACTCTGATTCGCACGACACTTTAAACCATATACCGCTATTTTTGCGGCAGTTTTAGTGCGATATTGCCCGAATTCTTTTCTGCATTGTCGTTTTACCCCATTCCAGGAATGAATATTCATATCCTTTAGTGAAGCAAAGAATTTGTGATGCTTACTGTCAAATACCCAAGGCAGAAATTCAATTTTCAATTTCTCACTTGTAACATTCATTATAGCTAACGCATTTTCAAAAGCCTTTAAATGATCAATTACAGATGTTGTTCCCTTATTGGAGAATATAGGTACTGCGCGTTGTACGAAGGTGATTATTTTATGGGAATCATAGACTTTATCAGACTTATTTTGGGCTTCTCTGTTAGAGTTTCCCTCCCCCGCACCAGCTGCGCTACAGCAGTCCACTGGATTTACATCATGAGGTGACTGCCTATTTGGGAAATCTATTTCTGACCCATTAGGGGTCATTTGTCTATACTGTTCCATATGTTTTTGTACCTCGTCCCTGACGCGTTTGCTAAAGGAGTTAGCATTATCTGCATTATTCTCACTGTTAATATAAGGGTTTTCATTATGGCGATATGATCTTTTTAAATCGCTTAATTCTCTCTGGCTTTGCGCAATTTTTTAATTTAAATCTTTTATCTGCGCGATTAAGTCTGTATTATGCTTATCTAAGGCGGTTAGGTTTTGGGCAAATTCATCCATTTTATTTTTGGCTATTTTTAAACCCTCTTCGCGTCTGCGCGAGGAACGAATACTCTTTTCTAGCTCCTGTATTTGCAATCGTTTGCCTGTGACACAAAATGACATTTTGTCAATAATGCATATTAAGAGGGGCCAAGATTTTAGTATTAGTTCTTCTCGCTTTTTGGGAGCTTTGCATTGATTAATCATTAATAATTCCTGGAAGAATTCATTCTCTTCATTCCACATATTATTATTAACGGTAATATTTTTAGCCCTAGTTTCAAGCATATCCATAAAATCATTTAATTCACCCGCAATATTAAACTTCCCTTTAAGGTAACTTAAGATATCTTTCTTAAGGACCTGACCTTTAGTAATAGGTATGGTTATGGGACCATTTTCATCGCTAGTTATAGAATTAAATGAGTCACTTCTGGCTACAGACATTATTGTATTGGTTTAGTATTTAGTTAAACTAAAACGCTAATACAATTTTTGCCAATAAAAAGAGAGAAGAACATTTTTTATAATTTAAAAAAAAAATATCATTTATTTTGAAATATGAAAAATTAATATTTCGAAATATGAGAAGTTAATATTTTTATTAACTTTGAAAATATGAAAAATTAATATTTTTGATTAATTTTTAAATATGAAAAATTAATATTTTTATTAATTTTTCAAAATTAATCTTTAATAATATTTCAAGATATTAATATCAATCTCGAAATATGAAAATCAATATTTCAACTTTTCAAAAATTATATCTTCAAAATATTAATATCGAAATATGATTTTCTTTTTCTCTTTTATAATAATTTCTGTTTACTACATATATATTATATCAAATATGATGAATATTATTAAATCTCAGAACAGTGCCTACAATTATTATGTCAGTATATTTATGAAAATCTTAGCAGTATTCTCCAAACAATGTGTGAGTATTTGGCAGGGAATATATTTAACAATCTTCCTTTAGACTAAACCTACAATCAATATACTTCTACTAAGACAACAAATAAAATTAATATAAATACCTGAACTCTTTTATTTAGTTAATATCCATGAACATCTTTGAAATATATTTGCAATAAAAGAAATATGAAATAATATTATATGCGTTTGAAAACTATTTGAATATGCTTATATTAAAAACCAGCCTTATTTATAAATCTTTTAACATCCAAACAATACAATTTTAAACTGTGCTCTTAAGCAATAGGATAATATATATATTCTGCTATTTAACTGCAATTTATCCTACTCTGCCCCATACAGTAATAATAAATGCTTATTTTAAATGCTTGCATACAAATAGGCAGGCTAAGAGCTATCTGAAACAATGGCATACAGTTTAAAAGTATAATCTGTTCTTTAAATCTATTAACTGTAAAGGCTATGCATATGACTTATCTTATAATAAAACTTTTATATACATCACCAAATAACAGCAATCCAGTTTCCAATTTTCGCAACAGATCCAATTTCACCGCAGAAATTTCAAAATTGGGGATAAGGCATATGGAGTCCAATAGTAGGTGTGTGCTTTAATAATAACTGCAGCAGTTATTCCTTTCTGGATCAGTCAACACAACAACCTTTTTTAGTCTCTATGCTGGGGTTTAAATCATCTGATCTCACCCCTCCCCTTTTTGATTATTTATCAGTCATTGGTGAATATTGGAAACGCCCACGGCCTTGTCTTGGATTGGTTCTTCGCAACTGAACATGGATTGGTTTATTTGGTAAATGTGTTGTCAAGGAAATGCATTCTTTGCAACAACCAATCATCTCATGGTTGCAATTCCGCATCATAACACTAGGTGGCAGCAGATGTACAAACAAACAAATACAACAAGACCATTTCTAACATTTTTAAGCAAGTTAATTTTTTTTTCATAAAATGGTTATTTAATCAGATCACACTCTCTGCATTAATCATATATAACCTCAATTACAGATGGTTAATATTAGGTTATTTTTTCTGATTATTCTGATACCAAATATGTTATATTATTAGCATTTTATTATATTAAGGTAATTTAATACTGCTAATTATTAGCTTAAAATGCATTATAATTTTATCAGTATTCTGGATTTTCTTTGCAAATAACAGCTTATTTGTATATCTCCAGATTGGTAGTATTTAAAACTCCTGATATACTGCATTCACCCAGATATAGTATGTGACATTTCTGTGTATTTCTTCCTGAATACATAAATCCTGTTTATGTACATCTGAAATAAAAATAAATGTTAATGATCACTTCTCTTCAGGTCCATAAACATCTATTCATGTTCTTAAACACACAGAGGCTAAGATATTCATGCTTTCAAAATATGTATGTATTGTATTTATTTTCCTAGTATATTTTATTTGAAATCTAACTACAGTTGCTTTGAAATCATAATGTAAGCCATGTGTCTTCTCAATGTTATTTTAACCCCAGACACAATGTCTGTGTCACGTGTATTCTGGTGTTATCAGCCACACAGCCTGAGTCACTCAAACAAATCTGTGCTAATTATCAGTCCCTTGAGAAATGTTTGCATCTCTCACATCTTTTCAGATGGATCGGCATTTCCCTTGGAGGAAACCCATATATGGGCCTGTATCCTGTTCTCTTTCAAAATTACTTCCCCCAACATTCCTCTAAGTGACTGTATTAAATTGGGGTAGACCAAATGTCTTAGAGTCATAAAACTCTGCATATAGTCAAATGAGCATGGTCACTGAGTTAGTTCCTTTTGGAAAATGTCTGTGTATTTTACACAGCAGGGGTCGTGCTTCAAAAGGCTATGCTGATTTCCAATCCTGATAAACGTGCATTTACCTAGCCAAAATCAGCTTGTAGGGGGTTTTGAGTTAAATCCTGACATCAGAATTTCTATTCTACAGCACATCTGATAAAATAGACGGCTTCATATATACACACATCCTTTTTATATTATTTTCATTTACGTATATATATATTAGTATATATATATATATATATATATATTATGTCATTGACCTTTACCCTGACAGCTGGATCTGTGTCCACTAGCAAATCTCTAAGATTGTTCAGCCTCCTGTAAGCAGTCCTAGGTATTTTTTTAAATGTTAATGAAAGATCAGTGGACAGTATTTCCCAGTGTTTATGAATGCTGCCAGGTAATGCAGCCATTTCTACTACATAAGTTGTTAAGAATGTGAACCATGGATCACCTTCTTCCATAGGGCTATCTTTTAATAATTGTTCCTGATTTACATTGTGAAGGCTAGAGTGTATCTCTTTCATGAGTTTATACTCTTTGTATGAAGCGGACTGTGACGAACCAAGGTTATCCAACCCTGCACCAGTCACTTATTTGGCACAGAAAGGGTTTTCAGCCCCCTTTTCTGTCACCTATAGCTCAAATGCTGCCACTACTTAAAATTTATTAAAGGGAAAATCTTAAGGAAAACCCCAGACTTTACACATTAACTCTAAAAATACAATTTAGCAGAAAATAACCTAAAATTATACAGTTCTAATATTCCAGTCTCTTTCAGTAAAGTGGTTCAATTATTAGACAAAGGCCAAACTTAATAAAGGAATTATTTATTATGCCAAAAATATTATGCACAATGCATTAATAATAAAAAGTTGTTACAAATAAAATTACACACGCAAACAGTGTTTTAAAATAAAAAGGAGAAAAACAGAATTGAATACTTTACTAGCTTCAAGATCTGCGCCAGGGGAATGGCAAGAAAATGATGGCTCCTTACTTCTGTACAGGAGCTCCCCTTGTAAGAATGACAATCTTATTGTTAAAAAATAAGATTCTTAAACCTACTTCTCAGAGATCATGTTGCTTAACCACACCCTCCTGGGCGGGCTAAGAAACCCCACTGTCTTTACAACCTTCAATAGACTACATTTCTTGCCTGAATTTATACAATCCATTATCATTCCTGCTAGGTAAGAAATTTCTATATTTACATATTTAGAACCTCTTAGTTTTATTGGGAGAACCAGTTTGATATCAAATATGCCATAGGTTGTCATATTTACCTGCCGTTAAGGTTATAACACTTTTAACCCACATATGTACATAATATACCAATGTCCTGTCAGTGACCTGGTCAGTTTTTGTAATGAAGGGCCTGTTTTGCATCATGCATTCTATTGACAGCTTAAGCCATACACTTTATCCTGTGTATCTCTGTGACTAAGAGCTTCAGTGATTTTATGACTCAATGCATACACACTAACATTTGGTGGCTAGTTAGAGGGTTCTGGCACTTCAAAGAAAATACAAACACAATTCTTCTTGAAAACAAATAACTGTTTTGAGTGCAAGCTACACAAAGTTAACTCCTTAGCAGCTGAATCCTGAGATATTTGTGACACCTCCCCCAATAAGAGACGCAAAAGGGGGTGGCTACAAGCCACTCCCGATGCGTGTCAAAGGGGACACTCTTCCTGGCGTGACAGACCATCAGCATTACCATGCGTACTGCCCTTTTTATGTTGTATGGTAAACTCCTGTTGTTGTAGAGCTAGGCTCCACCTGAGGAGTTTACCATTTGAGCCAGCTACCCTATGTAACCAGTGTAAGGGATTGTGGTCAGTTATCACTGTAAACTGGCGTCCATACAGATAAGGCTGTAGCTTTTGCAAGGCCCAAACTATAGCAAGGCACTCTTTTTCCACAGTGGCATATGCCACTTCTCGCGGGAGTAATTTCCTGCTGAGGTACACAATGGGGTGCTCCTCACCTTTCTTATCCACCTGACTCAGCACAGCCCCTAGCCCATAGTTAGAAGCATCCGTTTGCACTATGAATCTCCTGTGGAAATCAGGGGCCTGTAGTACAGGGGAGGCCGTAAGGGCAATTTTCAGTAAATTAAAAGCCCTGTCACACTCAGGGGTCCATTTGACTGTGAGAGGTAGGCTTTTCTTTGTAAGGTCTTTTAGGGGTTTGGCTATGGTACTATAGTGTGGCACAAACTTTCTATAGTACCCTGCGGTACCCAGGAAGGACATAACCTGTTTCTTTGTCTTAGGGGTGGGCCAGGCCATTATGGCTTCAGTTTTACTGGGCTCGGGGCGCAGTACCCCTCCTCCCACCAGGTGACCCAAGTACTGGACCTCCCCCATGCCCAGCTGACACTTATCTGGTTTTATAGTTAGCCCAGCAGTGGCTATTCGGTCCAATACACTGGCTAAATGTGTGAGGTGTTCCTCCCAGGTATCACTGAACACTGCAATATCATCCAGGTATGCAACAGCTTGCCCCTCTAGCCCCTCCAATAAGTGGTTAACTAGCCGCTGGAATGTGGCAGGGGCATTTTTCATCCCAAAGGGCATCACTTGGAACTCATATAACCCAAAAGGAGTGATAAAGGCAGATCTCTCTTGTGCTTCTGGGGTCAAAGGGATCTGCCAGTATCCCCTGCTGAGATCCATGATACTCAGATACTTGGCCCCTGCTAGCCTGTCCAGTAGCTCATCTATGCGAGGCATAGGATAAGCATCAAATTCAGTTACCAAGTTTAGCTTTCTGTAATCTACACAGAACCTAGTGGTTTTGTCCTTTTTGGGGACTAGTACCACTGGGGAGGCCCAGGGGCTGTGGGACTTACAAATCACTCCAAGCTCTAGCATCTCCTCTATCTCCCTTTTTATGTCAGCACTGACCTGCAAGGATACCCGGTAAACTGTTTGTCTGAGGGGATGGTGATTCCCAGTATCTACATGATGTGTGACTAGGTGTGTCCTTCCAGGCTTCCCTGTGAACATGCTGTAGTAAGGCCTAAGCACCTCAGACAGCTGATGCCGCTGATCCCCAGTTAAGTGGGCACTAATCTGGGCAGCTTCTAGGGTGTTGTTTTTCCTGGTGGGGGCCAGTAAATCAACAAGAGGGTCTGTCTCATGCTCTTCCCCAGGCAAACTACACACAGTTAACACGGTGGGTTCTCTGTCATAATAAGCTTTTATCATATTTATATGATAGATTTTTTGCCTTTTACCCTCCTCATCCAGAGACACCACATAGTTCACATCATTCATCCTCTTTAGGATAGTAAATGGACCCTCCCAGGCAGCCTGTAGTTTGTTCTGTCTCATGGGTATTAAAACAAGCACTTTCTGTCCCACATCATACACTCTCTCTCTGGCATTCCGGTCATACCACTGCTTCTGCTTAGTCTGGGCAGCCTTTAGGTTTTCCTGTACCTCCCCCACTAGGCTATGCATTCTGTCCCTGAACCTTATCACATAGTCTACTACTGAGGTCTCTTGAGCACTCAATTTCCCTTCCCATCCCTCCCTGATCAGATCAAGGGCGCCACGCACTCTGCGTCCATATAGGAGTTCAAAGGGGGAGAAACCAGTGGATTCCTGGGGCACCTCTCTATAAGCAAATAGGAGGTGTGGCAGGTAATGCTCCCAGTCCTTTCCCTGTGACTCCACAAAGGTTTTAAGCATCTGCTTCAGGGTTCCATTAAACCTTTCACACAAGCCATTGGTCTGGGGGTGGTATGGGCTAGTCACTAGGTGTTCTACCTGCACCTTTTTACATAGACTCTGCATCAGGCCAGACATAAATTGCGTGCCCTGATCAGTTAGCATTTCCTTAGGGAAACCTACCCTTGCAAAGATACCCAATAAAGCATCAGCCACTTTATCAGCTCTGATAGATGACAGGGCCACTGCCTCTGGGTAGCGGGTCACATAATCCACTACAGTCAGAATTAATCTTTTCCCTGAACTGCTGGGGATAGCTAGGGGCCCTACTATATCCACAGCCACCCTCTCAAAGGGCTCAGTCACTATGGGGAGGGGAATTAAAGGGGCACGTCCCACCTCTCCAGGTTTCCCCACTTTCTGACATGCAGGACAGGAGCGACAATAATTAGCAACATCAGTACCCATCCCCGGCCAATAAAAGTGATGGGACAACCGGGCTTTGGTTCTCTGTACCCCTAGATGTCCTGCCATAGGAATTTCATGGGCCACTCCCAACAGTTGCGCTCTAAACCATTTAGGTACCACTAACTGTCTCTCAGCTAGCCAGGGATCCTGTCCCTTCACTGGAATGGACTCCCGGTACAACCTCCCTTTATCCCAGTACACTCTCTCTTTATCAGAGTCAGCAGGCAGCTGCCTAGCTAGGTCCCTGATCTTCTCTAGTGTGGGATCGGTCCCCTGGGCCTGCTGAAAATCCTGACTCTGACCAATTATTAGTGACTGTGCTGTTTGAGGCCCCCCACCTTCCTTATCAGTGTTCTCCCCTGGGTCCTCAGGCTGAAGCACCCCCTGCTCCCTAATCTGGGCAGACTGCTGTCGGGTCACCACTGATACAGAGGGGCCCTCCCCCTCTGGCACTACTTCTACACACTTTTGGTACTTAGGGATGATTGGTTCACACACCAACAGACTGTCATTCTCATTCAGCTCTCTCTCTCTGTCAGTGCATCCTCCCATATTTTCACAGGGCACTACAGACATGTCTGGTTCAGGTAAAGGCTGCGTCACACACACACCCTGCCCTCCCTCCCCTTCAGCACATATCTGAGCATAGTTACACATGGTCTCTTGTACATTAGGACCCTTATCTTGTTTACCTAGGTCACAGGTATCATGATCAGGTATATACTGTGACAATAATCTACCCAAATCAGTACCAAGCAATACATTTGTAAGAATATTATCTGACACTCCCACATCTCTTAACCCTCTTCCTGCTCCCCAATCTAGATATACTCGTGCCATAGGCACTGCAGGTTGTACTTCCCCAATCCCTTTTACTGCTAGAGTCTTTCCAGGGATAATGTCCTCCGAGTTAACTAGCTCTGGACGTACAATAGTCACTTCTGCACAGGTTGTAGGTTCTCATTGGTACTTTCCTCTGGCCGGGTTACAAACAAAACAGAAGATGATAATCCTGAGGAGCGGCCTCCTCCTGCTGATGCTGAAGGTTTCTTCCTCTCTGGGCAGTTAGTGCTGATGTGACCCATTTTTTGACAAGAAAAACACTTGCGAGTATCTCCCTGCCCAGATGCAGCACCCGCCCCTCCTTTCCCAGAGGGAGCAGACACACTGGATAAAGGCACAGCAGGTTTTGTGAAGGGGGGTCGTGCAGCAGCTCCTTTACAGGTGGATCCCCCTTTAGAAAAGGATTTCCTCCCATTCTCTGGAGACCTGTTAGCTGTGTAAAAATCAGCCAGCTCGCCAGCTTCCAATGCTGTTATGGGCTTCCGATCTAAAACCCATTCTTGAACTCCGGCTGGGCACAGCTGCATAAATTGCTCCTTCACCATCAAATCTTCCAGCTCCTCCATTGTGGCAACTTTTAATCCTCTGACCCACTGTTTAAAGGCTGTCATCAAGTTCCCAACAGCTGTAATATAGCTCTCTGACAAACCTTTCTGCAGGGAACGGAATTTCTTTCGGTAAACTTCAGGAGTAAGATTGTATCTCCTCTGCAGTGCAGCTTTAATGGAATCATAGTCCTGATCAAACTCTGGGGGTAGTTCAGCAAACGCCTCCAGTGCAGGACCTTTCAGGCCAGGGGTAAGGTACTTGGCCCACTGCTCCCTTGGCAACTGGAACTGTCTGCAAACTTTCTCAAAGCTACACAGTAATACATCCACATCTCCATCTTTCTCCAGGGTGGGAAAGTTCTCTGCACGCACTCTGGGAGCAGGTAGGTCTCTAGGTTCACCAACAACAGGTGAGACCATCCCTCTCTCCAACCGTGCAAGCTGTAGCTGATACTCTCTCTCTGCCTGTCATTCAGCAGCTTGTCTTTCAGCTGCCAGAGCCTCTCTCTCAGCTGCCAGAGACGCCTGTCTCTCAGCCACAGCAGCTTGTCGTTCAGCAGCCTGTCTTTCATAAAACTTTGTAATCAGTTCCATGCGCAAACTTGCATCCACTGAGCCCATATGTTTAAGAACAGTTTGCAAATAACAGTCCAAGGGATCCCCAGATTCTGATGAATCGCTGCCCCCAGCTGCAGACATCTCTCCTGAGACCTCAACTGGTGTGATTTGGCTGTTATTATATTCAACAAGAGCTTGCATTAGTAAATCTTTGTTCTTTGAACGTGTTGGAATATCCCGCTCCTGGCATAGGAGTATAAGTGCCTCTTTAGATCGCTGCTCGTATGCCTCCATAGCAAAAATAAAATAGAAAAGAACAACAGAGAATAGGGAAGGGGACTGTTTGCAATGTGTCACTATATAATGCACTGAGTTTTAGCCTTTGGAAATTGTAAGAAACAATCTCTTTTAGTACCGGGATTTCCACACTTGCAAATCCACAAGCACTAAAATCTAAAATTAAAAAAAATTATCTACACCGCTGCCCACCAATTTGTGACGAACCAAGGTTATCCAACTCTGCACCAGTCACTTATTTGGCACAGAAAGGGTTTTCAGCCCCCTTTTCTGTCACCTATAGCTCAAATGCTGCCACCACTTAAAATTTATTAAAGGGAAAATCTTAAGGAAAACCCCAGACTTTACACATTAACTCTAAAAATACAATTTAGCAGAAAATAACCTAAAATTATACAGTTCTAATATTCCAGTCTCTTTCAGTAAAGTGGTTCAATTATTAGACAAAGGCCAAACTTAATAAAGGAATTATTTATTATGCCAAAAATATTATGCACAATGCATTAATAATAAAAAGTTGTTACAAATAAAATTACACACGCAAACAGTGTTTTAAAATAAAAAGGAGAAAAACAGAATTGAATACTTTACTAGCTTCAAGATCTGCGCCAGGGGAATGGCAAGAAAATGATGGCTCCTTACTTCTGTACAGCAGCTCCCCTTGTAAGAATGACAATCTTATTGTTAAAAAATAAGATTCTTAAACCTACTTCGCAGAGATCATGTTGCTTAACCACACCCTCCTGGGTGGGCTAAGAAACCCCACTGTCTTTACAACCTTCAATAGATTAAATTTCTTGCCTGAATTTATACAACCCATTATCATTCCTGCTAGGTAAGAAATTTCTATATTTACATATTTAGAACCTCTTAGTTTTATTGGGAGAACCAGTTTGATATCAAATATGCCATAGGTTGTCATATTTACCTGCCGTTAAGGTTATAACACTTTTAACCCACATATGTACATAATATACCAATGTCCTGTCAGTGACCTGGTCAGTTTTTGTAATGAAGGGCCTGTTTTGCATCATGCATTCTATTGACAGCTTAAGCCATAAACTTTATCCTGTGTATCTCTGTGACTAAGAGCTTCAGTGATTTTATGACTCAATGCATACACACTAACATTTGGTGGCTAGTTAGAGGGTTCTGGCACTTCAAAGAAAATACAAACACAATTCTTCTTGAAAACAAATAACTGTTTTGAGTGCAAGCTACACAAAGTTAACTCCTTAGCAGCTGAATCCTGAGATATTTGTGACACGGACTTCTAATCAAGTTCTTGTTTCTTTAGTGGAGGGTCCGTGTTGTTTCTGATTACACTAAGCATTTGGCCTTTTGGGACTGCATTGATCATATTCTTTGGATGGCAACTTTTGTCAGATAAAATAGAGTTTTGTCAGTCTCCTTTCTAAAAAGGGTTGACTTCAATTTTCCATTTGCCTTGAAGATCCTTAGAGCTAGAAAGTCCTCTTGTTGGTCACTGGCTTGAATCTTCAATTTGACCGGATTATTGAGATTGTTCATCTCATCTATCCACTCTATAAGTGTGTCTTTGGATTCTTGCCAAATGATGAATAGGTTGGTTGTCTATATAGCGTTTGTAAAAGCAGATATTTGGATGTTCAAAAGCATGCATAATAGAGTTTTCAAATTGTTCCATAAAGATATTTCCATAGGCTGGTGCCATATTTGAACCCATGGCTGTTCTAGTGACTTGCAAATAATATTCCTCCTCGAAACTAAAATATTTTTAAGTTAGACACAATTCAAGAAGCTCCAGAATAAACTCTGCTGGAGGGTCGGCTTACAGATATCTCCGTAGGGTGTTTGCAACTGCTGCAATCCCCTCCTGATGTGAGATAATTGTGTATAGGCTATTCACATCAAGGGTTTTGAGCTGTTAGTTCTTTAGTACAACAAATTTGTAAATGTACGCTTACATGCGATTGCTAGGTTATATATCAGGGTTACATTCTTCAGAAATTGTTACACATAATATTCAGTTGATAAACTATAGCGATCAAGTACACAAATTAGATTATCGTAAGGTAC
Source organism: Bombina bombina (assembly GCF_027579735.1). Taxonomy (NCBI): domain Eukaryota; kingdom Metazoa; phylum Chordata; class Amphibia; order Anura; family Bombinatoridae; genus Bombina; species Bombina bombina. The sequence continues at coordinate 413,785,612 of NC_069499.1, read as the reverse complement.
ACATTTTATACACTGTTGTGTTTGGATATCACCATAGCAACTATAATGGTGTCATTTCTTGGGGGTGGGGTCTTTTGTCCTTTTATAAGTTTGCTGGTTTGTCCTTTTAAGGGGAATGTTTGATCCCCCGAAACGTCACGTAATAACTTGATGCAAGCCCAGAGAGTGTATATATATATATATATCTATGTAAAGACTTGAAGCTGCTAGCACAGAACAGTGCATGTTGTAAATCAACAAGGAAACATTTTCAAACTCTGGTGAGTATGTTTATATTATGAATTAATTAATTGTGATTAATTAGGGCTAGCTATAAGTGAGCTATTTTCATCAAGCAGGAAAAAAAATACCATTGCAATGTTATATTTTCTATAATTAAAGATTTTATTGTATATAAAAATTAATATCAGAGTGTTAGTGGTAACATGATACCTCTTGCTATGAGTAGGCGCAGTGTTTGAGTATGGACACATTCGACACCCCGAAGAAATGAACACCAAACTTAGGAGCACCAGTCTTGCTAAAACTCCATGTTTATTTATATTCATTAAAATAATAATAAAAGCACAAGTGAGTAGCAACTGACACGTTTCGGCTCACATGCCATAGTCTAAGCTGCAAGTTTTTTTTACTTCTAGCAGACATCCAGCGATTGGTGCTGCAGTTTGAGTGACACCTGGTTGATCATGTGGTTGAAAGAGTGCATATTTCTAGCTGATTGATATTCTCAAAGAAAGAGCCGTGGATCATGCCACAGTGTGACTAATAGCAAGTGGTACCCCACAGTGAGTGATAGGGGATGATCCCTGAGAAAGAGCCTGCTTCTTATGACCGGAGGTTAAAGTGATGGTAAATCCTAGCATTTGTGAAACGCTAGGCTTTACCGTCGGAACATATAAAGGGGACTTTCACTCATGAAGTATAAATTACTTCATGATGAAAGTTGCTTTATTTGTTTTAAGGGTTCGCCGCACTGAGCTCCTCAAGCAGCAGAACGCTATTTTGCTGAGAGGTGACATTTCCACCTCTTAGCAAATAGCCGTGCGGCCCAGATAGTGCCAACAAAATGGCGTTCTGCCGTGGGCTGCCTGAGGCACTCAGCGTGATTTATGCTTCAAACAAATAAAGGAAATTTCAGAATGAAGTATTTTGTCCTGGATTGAGACAAACCAATTCTTGGCCCCTGAAAGGTTGTGTAGTCTTGGTGAAGTTGGGTGAGTTTATTTTGGAGCTTAAATACAATATTGACACCATTATTTGACTCTCTAAAATCCTCTGTGGACAAAGTCCTACAGGAGCAGAGACTAAGTAGAGAAAATAAGTATGCAAAGAAGGCTGCATGTTATTATGGGCCTACACCACTGTTAGCTTGCTTGCTTGATTTATTTGCAGAGGCATCTTTGGATAGAGGAGAAAGAATTGTAATTGTTTCCCAGCCCTTGGTGGATTCAATGGCATTCTTTACTGGAGAAGGGTCTGTGGTCACCCTATTCTACATGTCTCTACATTGTGTCTTGGCATACGCATCTACTTCTTGGTTTGCTTCCCACGTGACCAGCATAGCCAGTACAGTAGCAGGGATTGCTTATCTACACTGACTTGCAGTGGAACAATTGTTGATTTTCAATGGACTTTCATATTTTCCAGTGGGTCAGGAAATGGTGTATGCAAGAGGGCATGGATTGTGGTCACCCAGCAGAACACATAACGTAGGGTCTGTTAAAATGGTCATCCTCTTTGACAGGTTACTCATTCTCCTTATGACTGTGACTTATTGATAAACAAGCTGTAAGATCATTTTTCAGAACTTTTTAATGTGCTCTATTTTACAGGATCTGTGCTAAATAATTTATGGGACTAACCTTGATGCTCTTGCTATGTATTTGGAATCTTGGTTTAGCTCCATAGATCCTAGCTTTCTAGCAAATATCTGATGTAAACATAGTGATGAACTATTCTGTTAACTTCTTAAAAGAACAGTCTACACCAGAATTTTTATTGTTTAAAACAGATAATCCCTTTTTCCTTCTTAATATAAGGAGAGTCCAAGGCATCGTTCCTTACTGTTGGGAAACATTGAACCTGGCCACCAGGAGGAGGCAAAGACACCCCACCCAAAGGCTCAAATACCTCTCCCACTTTGCACATCCCCAGTATTCTTTGCCTTTCGTCACAGGAGAATGGCAGAGAAGCGTAAGAAGATTTTGGAGTAGTTCCTTAGGAGGGGTATCTGCCCTTAGATATGGGACTGGAGTTTTAAGTAGTCTCGTCAGCCTCTCAGTGAGAGCATTGACGAAAGTTAGAGTCTGGAGATGCAGGGAGAGTCTTTCTGCGAACCCATCCAGACTGCCTGCTAACAGCTCCTAAGCAATCAGTGTTGACGAGTTTCACTGCCTGCTTGTTTTTCTCATTCAAGTCCATGTCAGGAGCGATGCTACAAGACTGTCACACTTGAGAGGCTGTGTTTCTGTTCCACAGCATGGATTCTGGTAAGATTGTTTCAATTTTTACATATGTTGAAAACACTAGAAGACAGGGTCACAGTGTGTCTTCTTTTATCTTAATAGAATCATGGGTTAATATCTCCTGAGGGGGAGTATTGAACAGTGGGGATTAATCAAATGTGATGCATTGATTTTATCCTGCTTTATGTGTGAGATTTTATTGGGCTTCTAGGCTGTTTGTTATAGGGCTGGAACACAGGTTTTTACTTTCACTTTGAGTGCTGGGCAGCTTGTAGCTTGGCACGCTTTTTCTCATAGCAGGGGCGGTCCTGCCTTGTGCACCATGTGACCGGGAGTGGTCTCACTTTCATTTCCTTTTTCCTGACCGAGCTGGCTTTCGGAGAAGACACTATTTCTCTGTATTGTCTGGATCTAGGAGGTGGTGAGTGCTCCAGCCATTGGGAGTATAAAGGTTAAAGACAGCTCTCCTGCCCAGGGGTCATCATCTAATTTATTGGATTTATCTGCTTTATCTGCTGCCTCTAAACCTCATGCTGCAGGGGAACCAGCCTTTAGATTTAAGATTGAACAGTTACGTTTTCTTCTAAAGGAATTCCTGTCTACATTAGAGGTTCCAGAGACCAAGCTGCCTGATGAACCTTTGATTCCTAAATTAGACAGAGTTTACGAGGACAGGGTAGTGCTTTTAACTTTTCCTGTGCCTGTTAAGATGGCGAACATTATTAAGAACGAATGGGACAGAATTGGATCTTCCTTTTCCCCTTCGTCTTCCTTTAAAAAAAATTATTCCCGGTCCCGGACTCTCTATTGGAGTTGTGGGGTTCCATCCCTAAGGTGGATGGCGCTATCTCCACGCTTGCCAAACGTATTACTATACTGCTTGAGGATAGCTCATCGTTCAGAGAGCCAATGGATAAGAAGATGGAAACTCTTTTAAGAAAGATTTTAACATACGGGATACTTGTTTGAACCGGCAGCAGCTGTTGCCGTGGTTGCTGGAGCAGCTACCTACTGGTGCGACTCCTTATCGGAATTGATTGAGGTGGAGGGCCCCCTTGACGTTATCCAGGAAAGAAAGCCTTGAGAATTGCTAATTCTTTTATCTGTGATGCAGATGATACGCCTAAATGCTAAGGTTTCTGGCTCTTCGGTTGAGGCCAATCTTCCTACCACAAGATAAAAAGAACAAGTCTAAGGGACAAAGTTCTAATATTCATTCCTATCGTTCTGATAAATCCCAACGACAGCAGCCCTCCGCTAAGCCCGAGCAAACCAAGAGTACTTGGAAACCGACTTAGTCCTTGAATAAATCCAAGCAAAGCAAAAAGCCCGCCAAGACTAAGTCAGCAGGATGGGGTGGCCTCCAATCCGGTGCTGAATCGTGTGGGGGCAGACTGTCGCTCTTTTTAGAAGATTGGTTCAGAGACGTGCAGGATCCATGGGTCCTGGAGGTCATAGCTCAGGGATACAAGATAGGTTTCAAGTCTCATCCACCCAAGAGCAGATTTCTCCTCTCAAGCCTGGCTTCCAGGCCAGAAAAGAGGGAAGCTTTCTGGGGTGCTTGGGGGGATCTGTCCTCCTTAGGGGTCATTGTCCCGGTACCTATCACAGAAAGAGGTTTGGAATACTATTCAAACCTTTACATGGTCCCAAAGAAGGAGGGAACTTTTTGCCCGATTCTGGACCTAAAGTGCTTAAATTTCTAAACGTCCCCTCGTTCAAGCTGGAGATAAGGTCCATCCTTCCCTTAGTTCAGGAAGGACAGTTCATGACTACTGTAGATCTGAAGGATGCTTACCTTCACATTCCAATCCACAAGGATCACTTCCAGTTCCTAATGTTTGTCCTCCTGGACCAGCACTTCCAGTTCATTGCACTTCCGTTTGGTCTAGCTACTGCTCCAATAATTTTTACAAAGGTTCTAGGGGCTCTTCTAGCCATTGCCAGAACCCAGGGTATAGCAGTAGCTCCCTACTTGGACGATATTCTGGTACAAACACCATCTTTTCGTCTGGCGGAGGACCATTTGGAATCTCTTCTTCGATCTCATGGATGGAAGATAAAGCACCAGAGTAGAATTCCTGGGTACTATAATAGATTCCATATCCGTGAGGATATTTCTAACTGACCTGAGACGTTGCAAGCTTACTTCGGCATGTCTTGCCCTCCGGACCTCCTTAAGGCCCTCTGTGGCTCAGTGTATGGAGGTAATTGGTCTCATGGTGTCCAGCATGGACATCATTCCCTTTGCCAGGTTCCGTCACAGACCGCTGCAACTCTGCATGCTGAGGCAGTGGAACGGCAATCATTCGGATCTGTCTCAACAGATCTCTCTGGACAACCGGTCGAGAGAATCGCTCTCTTGGTGGCTCTGTTCAGATCTTCTGTCCCGAGGGACATCCTTCTTAAGACCATCCTGGGAGATTGTGACTACGGACGCAAGTCTATCAGGATGGGGAATTGTTTGGGGTGCCATGAAGGCACAGGGCCTGTGGTCTTAGGAGGAACACTCCCTCCCGATCAACATTCTGGAACTTTGAGCAATCTTCAATGCTCTGAAGGCTTGGCCCCTTCTGGGTTCGTCCCGATTTATCAGATTCCAATCAGACAATATAACCTCTGAGGCTTACATCAACCATCAGGGGGGAACGAGAAAGTCCCTAGCAATAAGGGAGGTATGTTGAATTCTAGAGTGAGCGGAGACCCACAGCTATTTGCTGTCAGTGATCCACATTCCGGGTGTGGACAACTGGGAAGCGTATTTTCTCAGCAGACAATCCTTTCATCCAGGGGAATGGTCTCTCCATCCCGAAGTGTTTGCGGAGATATGCAACAAGTGGGGGGCGCCGGAGATAAATCTCATGGCATCTCCTCTCAATACCAGATATGGGTCAAGGCCCAGGGATCCTCAGACACAGCTAATAGATGCATTAGCAGTGCCTTGGAGGTTTAGTCTAATTTACCTTTTCTCACCATTACCACTTCTTCCTTGTGTAGTGGCCCGCATCAAGCAGGAGCAGGCATGATTGCTCCATCGTGGCCGCAAAGGATGTAGTTCACGGATCTGGTGAGGATGTCATCTTCTCCTCCATGGAAGTTACCTTGTCGCAGGGATCTGCTGGAACAAGGTCCCTTTGTTCATCAAAATCTAGATTCTCTGAGGCTGACTGCGTGGGGATTGAACGCTTAGTCCTAGCTAAGAGAGTTTTTTCTGAGAGAGCGATTGATACTCTTATTCAAGCTCATAAGCCGGTTTCTCGTCGCACCTATCATAAGGTGTGGAGAACCTACTTATTTTGGTGTGAAGAGCGTGGATTTTCCTGGCATAAAGTTAAGGTTGCCAGGATCCTATTTTGTTTCTCCAGGATGGACTAGAGAAGGGCCTTTTTGCCAGTTCCCTGAGGGGACAGATTTTGGCTCTATCTGTTTTACTGCAGAAGAGGCTCTCTAAGTTTCCAGATGTACAGTCCTTTGTTAAGGCTCTGATTAGGATCAAACCTGTGTTTAGATCTAAGGCTCCTCCTTGGAGTCTAAATCTTGTTCTTAAGGTTTTGCACTCTGGCTCCGTTTGAGCCTATGCATGAGATTGACAGATTGTTGTCCTGGAAGGTTCTTTTTCTACCGGCTATTGCTTCTGCGTGCATAGTTTCTGAGATTGCCGCCTTGCAATGTGAGCCTCCTTATTTGGTGTTCTATTCGGATAAGGCTGTCCTACGTACTAAGTTAGGGTTTCTTCCTAAGGTCTTGTCAGACCACAAGGTCAATCACAATCATTTGTGTCCAAATCCTTCTTCTGTGAAGGAACGTTTGCTTCATAATCTGGACGTGGATCGCGCCTTAAAGTTCTACCTTCAGGCTACTAATGATTTTAGACAAACTTTGTCCTTGTTTGTTGTTTATTCCGGGAAGTGTAAGGAACAGAAGGTCTCTTAGACTTCCTTATCTTTTTGGTTAAGGAATGTTATCCGCTTAGCTTATGAGACAGCAGGACATAAACCTCCTCAAAGGATTACAGCACATTCTACTAGAGCAGTGGCTTCCTCTTGAGCTTTTAAGAACGAGGCCTCTATGACTCAGATTTGTAAGGCGGCTACCTGGTCCTCCTTGCATACTTTCTCTAAATTTTGATGTTTTTGCTTCGGCTGAAGAAGTTTTCGGGAGAAAGGTTCTACAGGCTGTGGCACCTTCAGATTAGGGTCCGCCTCTCTTTTTGTCCCTCCCGTTATCATTCAGTGTCCTCTAGAGCTTGGGTATAAGTTTCTCAACAGTAAGGAATGATGCCATGGACTCTCCTTATATTAAGAAGGAAAACATAAATTATGCTTACCAGATAATTTAATTTCTTTCTGTATAAGGAGAGTCCACGGCTCCCGCCCGTGTTCTCTGATGGGCAGCCCTCTAAATTGTGTTTTTCTTCCGGCACCATTTAAAACCTGATATTTATCCTACTGTTCCTTGTTTTCTCGGCAGAATGACTGAGGGATGGGGGAAGTGGGAGAGGTATTTAAGCCTTTGGCTGGAGTGTCTTTGCCTCCTCCTGGTGGCCAGGTTAATTATTTCCCAACAATAAGGAATTATGCAGTGGACTCTCCTTATACAGAAGGAACTTAAATTATCTGGTAAGCATAATTTATGTTATTACCCATTCCTCAGTTTCGCATAACCAACACAGTTATATTAATACACTTTTTACCTCTGTGATTACCTTGTATCTAAGCTTCTGTAGACTGTCCTTTTATTTCAGTTCTTTTGTCAGACTTTCCTTTAAGGTCTAAGACATTAACATATGCTCCTACCTAGGTTTAGCTTTCAAGAAAGAATACCAAGAGAACAAAGCAAAATAGATGTTAAAGATAAATTGGAAAGTTGTTTAAAATTACATGCCCTATCTGAATCATGAACGTTTATTTTTGACTAGACTGTCCCTTTAAAATATTTTCTTATAAAGGACTCTACAGAGTCGCAGATTTTCTATTTAACAATAAAGTAGCTACATTCCAACAAATTCAGGATAAAATCTACCCAGAAAAACTGCAATGGTTCTTATATTTACAAGTGGCATCGGCAGTAACCAGGTACAGATCATCTAGCACCAACACAAGATTAACTACCCTCGAACACTTTTATAACACATCACAGCGACTTAAAAAATTAATCTCTGCAATATATTTAGCACTTCAGAAGACCACATTCTCCAATAAATCATCTGTGATGGAGAGGTGGGAAAAGGAACTAAATACAATCCATACTCTGGAGGACAATCTTATACACATCTAGCAAAGGGCTAATTAGTGCAGATTTCAGGGAAAACAGCATTAAGACTTCCTTCCGATGGTATCTCACCCCTGTCATCACCTCCCATTATACTCAAAGAGGTAACAAGTTATGTTATAGAGGTTGTGCTGAAACAGGAACATATATCCACATGTGGTGGGAATGCCCTCAGATTAATCAGATTTCGACCCAATTATCTAAATTGCTCACCGAGGTACTCTCGGTAAATATTTCCCTATCTGCACCACAGGCACTATTAAATGATAAGATTAGACAACTTAATACAGCTACCAACACATTCGTATTCTATGCACTGCCACCAGAATATGCGTAGCTAGACACTGGAAAATGGGGGCACCTTCATGGGGGGAAGTTAAGGACAAAATTCAGGCCACTTACAAAATGTCAGAGACGATAGCCTTTATACAGAATAACCAGGATCAATTTTTTAAGGTGTGGAATTACTGGATTTTGGCAGGCCACTAACGACCTAGGAGAGGTGAGAAACCATAAACACTAACAAAGAGAGTAGGCGAGGGAAAAGGTTCACAAACTGTTATAGATAGTTCATCGACTCAAAGGTTTAGGTTAGACCAAATACCGGGGGTCGCTCCTATTCTGGACTCGGTGGCGGAGGGACGGCGCGGCAGACAAGTTCGATGAAGTTTAAAGAGGTAATGTTATTGTTTTTTGTTGGAATGTTAGTGGAAAAGAATTAAAATATACACAAATTAGAAGTCGGGGGGGGGGGGGGAGAGGGGAAATCGGTCTTATGAGGCCTTGTTTGTTGTTTCTTCTCACTGGTGTTCCCTTTGTCTCTATCCCCAATCCCCGAGCATACTGAATTACAAGAGACACCACGGGCCCTACAGCTTGAATTGAATTATAAATGTTTAATAGCTTTATTGAATTAATAGACTTTCTGAAATCATCTCCACATTGGAAGAAAGACTGTTGGACCTCTGACATTTATAAGAGGTTAAGGGGGAGATTTGTTAAGTTTGAAAGGTTACTGTGGCCTGTAATTTTTTATGTGTATGACAACAAAAACTTATTTCAAGTAAAATATTTTCTTATATCATGAATTGACAAATGAGGTTGCCTTCCACAAATTGGTTTTCAGAAATCAGGGATCCACATAAAGTATATTTTAAGATCTTGCTCCAATTTAAATAACATGGTTCGTGAAAGGTTTTTTTTCTTTACATGGGCTTTAAGTTGTATTTTGTTTTCTCTCACATACCAATGGCCTTTCATAATTTATCATTCACCATTGTATTCTCAATAAAAGTAAGTTTAAAAAAAAGATAAAGATGTGAACCCATTGGAATAATCCTGCCCTCACACAGTTAGTTGCAGAGCATGTCAAACAATCCCCCAAACAAGTGAATGTCAGACTGATTTATCACGCCACCTCTGGGGTGGCAAAGAGCCTAAAGAAGCAGTTTCTGCTTAAAGTGATGGTAAACTTTAGCTAATCAAATGCCATATATGTTATCTTTGCCATTCAAAAAAGTATATGTGTACCTTGTTTTTATCTACCCTTGAAAGGGTTAAATCCATGCCTATAGTAATGCTTTTATTACAATGTTATGCCGGCCCACTGGGATTAACTTTTTGTTTGTGACAATTCCAATGCACATCCAATAGTGTGTGTGTCATACGACACTCTTGAAGTCCAGCCCTTTGGAATCCTATGTAGAGAATGGGTGGGACTGTTCTCTATGTCAAAGCTAAGTCGAAAGAAGAAATTAAGGGGGCGGAGGAACAGAAGATACCAAGTAGGATTATAGAGAGAGAGATTGGTTTTATTCTACAGAAAAACTATTTTCTTTTTGAGAATAAGTACTTTTATGCAAGTTGGGGGCACAGTGATGGGTACTCGTTTTGCCCCCAACTATGCAAATCTGTATATAGAAGGACCAGTATATCTGGCAAAACAATCCCTTTAAAGAGAACATTATAGTCTGGAAACGCTTCATAGATGATGTGGTCTTCACCTGGAAGGGGGATGAAAGCAGTGTTCTAGAATTCTTCAAGTATGTGAATGAAAATGAGTAGGGATGCACCGAAATGAAAATTCTGGACCGAAACCGATACTGAAAATTCAGGATGCCCCTGGCCGAAAACCGAAATCGATTTTTTTTTTCTTTTTTAACTACAGTATGTCTGTGTAGCTGAGAGAGCTTGTAGGCAGGAAAGCTCCAACAAATGGGCGTGGTCACTTCTACCGTAGGGCGTGATCTGCAGTGAAACTGGTGGAGCTCTACAAGGGAGAGCGTGGTTATAGCCAGACAATAATACGAGGTGGACATGTGTTTTGTTTTATGGGTGTAGTTATCCGTGCGATAGGCATGGGTGCACATGATCGTCTCTCATCATATCTCCGCCTAGTTCCTGGTTCGTGTCTCACACTGACCCGTCAGATTATATGTCCGGAGCCCCAAATGGAGTCTGCCTGTCACCTATCACCAGGACCACCGGACTTAGCTATGGCCTTACGTGCAAGGTGGTTATAGAAAGTTACTGTGCTTTTTTTGTATACACTGTCTGGTGGGTGCTAATTTGTACCAACTGTGTGCGAGCTTGGGGCTTATGCATATATAGTGTATATGCATGCATATTTGCCTCAAGCGAATAGAATGTCTACGCACAAGAGGCTGATGTATAAGCACTGTATATAAGGCTTATAGGGTGTGTCTGATAATATCAAGTGCTTATAAACATGTTACTTATCCCCCTTTGAATACTGTTTTCAGAACTTTGGTTTCCTTCTTTAAAAAAAAAAAAAAAATGGCACTGCTGGTTTCAAATATCATTATGTCATGGCACTTATATGTGTGCTCGTTGTACCATGCCAGTGCTGTGCTGCTCACCTTATGCTAAGGATAGACATGTAACTCATTAGAACTGTCAGGGTTTTTCCCCTGCTTTGTTTGCCATGTACTGCTGGCAGCCATTTTACTCACCTTTCTTGCTGACTCTGGTGCATACTGTGTGATGCTGCTCATTTCCTGCACTTCCTTTTATGGCCAGACTGGTGTACATCATCCGTGGTGAGACAGGATGCAGTCTCAGATTGTGATTGTCATCACTTATTATTTAAAGGGCCTCTGTTCAGTATGCTTTGCCCTTGCGTTGTCTCAGACCTGTTTGTGAGAGCAACTCCTAGGTCCAAATTGCAAGTTAGTTGCGAATAAACCCTCACTTAGTTGCTAATCCAGGGTTGGAATGCGGAATAGGAATAGACACTAAATTTAAAATATAACTTTTATTGGGTTCAAAATTAAAATAGGGAAAAATAAATTAAAACCACACTTAGGTACCGACTGTAGTTTATGAAATTTAATAATCAATATTGGTTCCATTAATAAGTCATATCTGCTGGCGTGCAAGATTCATGTACCTATCTGTAGTAATAACAAAACAGATAAATCAGCTGATTGTATGGTAGATAGTATGGACTTAGCACTTTATGTAAGTTTATGTGTGAGAGAGTAGAGTAGTTAGTATATCTACGTGTGTTTGGACAGGTAGATAGACCAAGGATAATTGAGTATTAAAAAGATTCAAGTGGTGATAGGGAATGAGCTAGATAGACTGACGCTGTGTTAGCACATAAGTATTATTGCTCTGGGTTTATGTACCTCTCCTAGATATTGTTGTGGTTAACATCAATATTGGAAGTGTTAAACTGACCATAGAAAGATGTTGTGCTTGACTCACAGTCGTTATATGTATCTAGTATTAACCTATGTATTCCAGGTTCGTTATAGTAACAACCTGATACTGTTAATACAAGTAGATAGATTGTCTGGTTTTTGATGATACCGGAGTCAATTGATTCGCTGTATTCAATATATTCAGTGCTGATTGTAATGCCATATAATGTTAGTATGCACAATGTTATGAGTGGCTGATTGTTACAATAGTATAATGAGTCCGACACCTAAATGTATGCCGGTTAGTTATGCGAAATGCTTGTAGTATCACGTCTGCCACCAATCCCAATCAGCTTCGTGTATGTTACTGAGACAGCAGGGTCATGTTCAGTGATCCACTTAGCGTTTAACATTCCTATAATCTTTTATTGAGTATTGTATATTAACCCCCATTTATGTAATATGCCACACGGTAGATAGATTAAATGTTTGCACATCTAATAGACCAGTATACAATGATAAGTGTTACCCTGCGTGTCCAGAGTTCTAATAGGTTAACAAAGTGCTGCCAATTACCAACTGGTAACCACAAATCGATATGTGGTAATTCAAAAGCACTATGTCTTACTTCTAATGTCGTGCCAACTAGCCATCCGTATTGTGATCACTCATTAGTGTTTCATACAGTTTTAGCTAGTAGCGTATTAAGCTGTTGCTCAAGGCGATAATTTTTGACTTGCGGCAAAAAATCAATACACCTTACTAAGGTTGCCCGGCTATTAAAGGTATGGGCGAAGGTTTGTTTGATTCATATGTGCCGTTGGTAATTGATATACTAACGCTACTAAGAGTCTAGGTTTAATTATAAAACTTGTGTTTGGACGTTTGCCTCGTATTTACGTTACAGGCTGTATATAATCTCAGGTTCACTTGTTATATATATTATACCCGCCGCTTTGTATTATGGCTTATGCACCATATAATAATTAGTCAGTATACCTGATATGATATTGATCCAAACAGCTATATAAATAAAAAGGTAAGTAAGGTGTCGGTCAAGCGTTAGTAGCGTACGCTCAATTAGAGCTGGGTATATATTAGCTGGAGCAGCGTCTAAGTTAACATGTCCTCACACACTTGATTCTCATATAAATCCTTGAATCTGTAATTGTAGTAGCCGCTCTGGAACATAGTATCATACACCTCAATCTCAATCACACTTATGAGTTAAATGCTGCATGACTTAAATAACAGAAAGAACTTATTCCATAATAAATATTGTTGACTAATTATTATATGGTGCATAAGCCATAATACACAGCCGGGTATATATATATATAACAAGTGAACCTGAGATTTATACAGCTGTAACGTAAATACGAGGCAAACGTCCAAACACAAGTTTATATTAAACCTAGACTCTTAGTAGCGTTAGTATATCAATTACCAACGGCACATAAGAATCAAACAAACCTTCGCCCATACCTTTAATAGCCGGCAACATTAGTAAGGGTATTGATTTTTTGCCGCAAGTCAAAAATTATCACCCTAGCAACAGCTTAATACGCTACTAGCTAATACTGTATGAAACACTAATGAGTGATCACAATACGGAGGCTAGTTGGCACGACATTAGAAGTAAGACATAGTGCTTTTGAATTACCACATATCGATTTGTGGTTACCAGTTGGTAATTGGCAGCACTTTGTTAACCTTTAGAACTCTGACACGCAGGGTAACACTTATCAATGTATACTGGTCTATTAGATGTGCAAACATTTAATCTATCTACCGTGTGCATATTACATAAATGGGGGATAATATACAGATACTCAATAAAAGATTATAGGAATGTTAAAGCTAAGTGGATCACTGAACATGACCATGCTGTCTCAGGTAACAACACGAAGCTGATTGGGAATTGGTGGCAGACGTTGTTACTACAAGCATTACGCATAACTAACGCGCATACATTTAGGTGTCGGACTCATTATACTATTGTAACAATCAGCCACTCCTAACATTGTGCCATACTAACATTATATGGCATACAATCAGCACTAAATATATTGAATACAGTGACTCAGTTGATCCCTGGTATCATCAAAAACCAGACAATCTATCTACTTGTATTAACAGTATCAGGTTGTACTATAACGAACCTGGAATACATAGGTTAATACTAGATACATATAACGACTGTGAGTCAAGCAACAACATCTTTCCTATGGTCAGATTAACACTTCAATATTGATGTTAACCACACCAATATCTAGGAGAGGTACATATACACAGAGCAATTACTACTTTGGCTAACACAGCGTCAGTCTATCTAGCTCATTCCCCTATCACCACTTGAATCTTTTATAATACTCAATTATCCTTGGTCTATCTACCTGTCCAAACACACGTAATATACTAACTACTCTACTCTCTCACACATAAACTTACATAAAGTGCTAAGTCACATCTACCATTACAATCAGTGATTTATCTGTTTTGTATTACTACAGATAGGTACATGAATCTTGCACGCCAGCAGATATGACTTATTAATGGAACAATATTTGATTATTAAATTTCATAAACTACAGTCGGTACCTAAGTGTGGGTTTAATTTATTTTTCCTATTTTAATTTTGAACCCAATAAAAGTTATATTTTAAATTTAGTGTCTATTCCTATTCCCGCATTCCAACCCTGGATTAGCAACTAAGTGAGGGTTATTCGCAACTAACTTGCAATTTGACCTAGGAGTGCTGTCTATGTGTATGCTTTTCTCTTGTAAATTTAAAGTATTCTCAATCATACACTAAGCACCCACATCTAGCCGTATTATAGTGGGCACAATTAAAGATACAAATAGGTCTATTACATAGAAGTAGTGCCATTGGTAATTTTTTGTTTAATTAGCTAACCTCCAATACCTGATTCTCAGGCTTTCCACCAATAGAGCACACAAAACGTGGTATTTTTATACCACCACTCACTTAATCTCACGTCATCTCTTCACTATGTCATCCAAGTGGGAACAGGATAGATTATCAAGACAACGCAAAAGAGAAACTGACCCTTAATGACGTATTTAAAAACCCAGTAAAAAAATGCACTTAATATACAGGATAAGATGAATTCAGCCCTTAAGGATATACACAAACTCATGTTCAAACAAGATAATTTATGGTGGAATCACCACTTTTTTGAAAATACATTGAACTACAATTAATTCCAAGGGGGCTGAGAATACAGCTGTTTCCCGGCATTTGAATTTCGAAATCCACAACACAATTATTGAGTGGGAAGATGCATTATCTGAATGCTCAACTAAATTAATGAAAAATTTTAATTAAGCATGACAAGGAAGAATATGACCTTTTGGAGACAAAAGTTCAGGACCTTAATATACAGCTACAGGAATTTGAATCACTCACAGATTTTGAACAAACATATAAACAATATCAGAAGGAGTTAGATAAATACGAGAATGAAATCAAACAAACAAAGCAAGGGAAACTAAATAGGGACAAAAGTGACTATGAGAATAAGAAAGTTTACAAATGGAAAACCAAAACTAACTTTAATAGAGTAAAATCATCACAAGTAAACCTAGTGCAATGTGATGTTTCTGATACAGAAGGGGAAGAATCAGAAACTCAGGAGTCAGATACAGAACCACAGACACCTAACCCACAGGTTAATGCTAGAATTACGAGAGGAAAGAGTAAGGATTTTTTAGGAGCAGGTGCCTCTTCACACACAGACACACCAGAAGAGGCAGGGGGCAAACCAAAAAGGCAAAACAAAAGCCAAACTACGAACAAAACAAACAAAAGAACTGGAAACCCCTATCAAAGAGCTCCAAGCCCTTTCTCTCAAATGAGACTGACTCACTGAGAATAATAAACTTATCTCAGAAACTACTATCAGAAGCTCACATATCTATACTCTCTAAAGGCATGTCATTCTGTCCCACCTCCGAACCTGGACAAATTTGAAAACCATTAAGATGTTCATCTATTTGTCTGCAAAATAGCACTAAAAAGATTTTACTGTGGAAAGTCAAAAATCATCTGAACCAGTTCTTGAGCACACTTGGTCTGATGAGGAGATGAATACATTGGAAACCTTAGAGTCTTTATTATGTGAAACACAGTCCACAAGAGGATTCAAGCTTAGAACTAACTAAAGAAGTTAAATGGAGAGACAAGATAACCAACAAATCAACCTTCATGCCTAAACTAAATCAATGTGCTCAACTACAAACATTTACAGACGTGGTCTGTGAGGAGATAAACAAATTACCTGACAAACCAACAACATACAATATGACCAAAAATGAATCAAAAGCATTAAATGAGATAAAACATTGGGATGATGTCATCATCCGAAATTCCGATAAGGGAGGGAATATTGTATTATGGCCAATTAATTTGTACAAAACAGAAACTGATAAACAATTAAAAGATACATCCTGCTACAAGAAGCTGGCATTTAATCCTAATCAAATGTTTCTTCAGGAATACATGAATATTCTGGACATGGCCAGATATGACAACATTATTACAAGCAAGGAATTCCAATTCCTGAAAGTTAGTAATCCAACGGTAGCAACCTTTTATCTAATTCCAAAAATACATAAAAACAAAAAACACCCACCCGGTCGGCCAATTGTCTCTGGCATCCACAGCCTCACTGAAAAAGCGAGCAAATATTTGGACTATAGATTAAGAAGCTTTCTCCCTCAATTACCATCTTATGTACAAGACACAACGGATGTTCTGGTTCAGTTAGAAAATGTACATCTTGCTTCCACTACATGGTTAGTGACAGCGGACGTGGAATCACTTTACACATGTATAAATCATGACTTAGGCATTCAAGCTGTGAAGTGGTTTCTGTCAATGGGTTCAGAGGAAGACCCTGCACATGATGATTTTGTCTTACAACTTTTAAAATTCATTCTGACACACAACTTCTTCACATTCAATAATTGTTTTTTACCTCCAAACCAGAGGTACCCGCTATGGGTACTGCATGCGCTCCCACCTATGCCAATCTTTTTCTTGGCTGGTGGGAGCAAAAATATGTTTTCTCAGATGACAATACTGAAGAGTTAAACAGAATCCCCCTATGGATTCGGTACATTGATGATGTGCTCTTCTTGTGGGAGGGCACGAAAAACGAACTAGACGAATTCATGGTAAAATTAAACTCCAACAACCTGAATATTAAATTAACTTACGAAGCAGATCTAGCAAAGATTAATTTCCTAAATCTCCAAATCATCAAAACCCAAACTGGTATGTTGGAAACAGACGTTCATCGCAAAAAAACAGCTACAAATAGCTTACTACATAGCACAAGTGCACATGCTCCCAACACAATTAAAGCCCTTCCAGTGGGTGAATTCTTGCGTATGAGACGTAATTGCTCCACTGAAGAAAATTACAAACTAAGAGCCAAAGAAGTAAAAGAAAGACTAATATCCAGAGGATATAGCCGTAAGTCTATCAAAAAAGCTGAATTCAGAGCCAAAAATACTCTTAGACAGGATTTGTTAAAAAAGCAAAATAAATCTCAAAAGCAAGAAATTAGATTTATTTCAACTTACAATTCTAAGAGTACACAAATATTGGATATCTTACAAAAGAACTGGCACATCTTAACCTCTGACCCCATATTATCACACATCATGGGTGAAAGAATTCAAACAGGCTTTAGGAGAACACGTAATCTCAAGGATTTAATTAGCCCAAGTCATCTACAAGGACCCAAAACTAAAGGAGCATTCAAGAAGGGCTCATTTAAATGTGGCACATGTAGCACATGTAGCTTTATGCTGAAAAAGAGGAAATTCGTGATCGTTTTCAAAAAACACATAAAATCAGATCATACATCAATTGCCACACAGAGGGAGTTGTCTATGCCCTCCAATGCAAATGTGATAAGACCTACGTTGGCATGACAACAAGGAAAATCAGAACACGATTACAAGAACATCTGAGGAACATAAAAAATGCAGGCAAAGACCTGCAAGAAGGCAAAAATCTGACTTCTGTGGCACGTCACTTCCTTAAAAGTCATCATTCCAAACCATCGGAACTCAAATGCTTTGGAATTGAAAAAATACAACTGGGTGTACGAGGAGGCAATCTAGAAAACATCCTGCTACAAGCAGAAAGCAAATGGATTTTTTTACTTAATACGGTTCAACCATATGGACTAAATGAATATAACAACTTTGTTTCATTCTTGTAATTTAAAGAATATAAAGTGGATTTTAAGTCAATTATATCATCACACAATGTTTTAAATAAGTAATTAAGATTTTAAATCTTTAGAGAATAATACCCAAACAACTCTCTACTAAGTGAAGTAACACCACAAAACAAACAACGGTGTTGACGTGGATCCCAAACAACCCTATACGTAATAATCAAGAGTAATATTTTGTGTATACTCCTATTTCCTTAACTATAGTCCATGCAATTATCTTATCTGTTCCAGTAGATTACAGATGCCAAATTCCCCTCTTTTTTTTTTCTCCCCCCCCCCCTTTTTTTACACTAATATACATCACATTAAGCACAATTTTAGGTTAGTCTTAATTTATTTTAATTTATATCACTTTTGTAACATTCTCACCAGAATTCCTTATCTGTTTTAATATTGCATACTATGCATCATCACAGTTAACTTAATCAAAATCTCATTTTTTGTAAACGTCTTCAATGTAGCGAGACATTATTCACAATTATTACTAGGAAAAGGAGGTATCAACGGCACTACTTAGCCTAATGTGGCTTAAATATTTCTAATTCCCTATTTAACCCCAATTTGTCCTTAATATATGTGGGGATAATTCCCCTAAGAGAATGTGGACTGCTAAAGGTGCTATGTAGTTTTCAACATGTGAAACTAGGTAGAGAGAGGCTCTAACTCGACAGACTACATGTATAGCACTCTTGGGGGTTAATATAGGGTATAATTCTGTATGGTATGAAAGACTCTATTCCTATAGGCAAAATAGAGTTACTGATGGTCTAGTGAGTTTGCGTGTTCCACGTTAAAACATAACTTTTATTGT
The DNA here is from genome assembly GCF_027579735.1 of Bombina bombina. Taxonomy (NCBI): domain Eukaryota; kingdom Metazoa; phylum Chordata; class Amphibia; order Anura; family Bombinatoridae; genus Bombina; species Bombina bombina. Next base: position 413,767,125 of record NC_069499.1, on the reverse strand, counting down.
GTCAAACTTAATAAAAATTGCTGGAAATAAATTTAAAAACACACTTAGATGCTAAAAACTCAATGGTTAGCCTGTTCTTTGTAAGTAGATTCTAGCCAGGTGGGTTCTAGGTTATGTTGGTAACCTTCTAAAGTATAATTGCAACAAGTTAGTAAACCTGATGCAGACTTATAACAAGAGGTCCTGTAAAAGTTGTATGTATATCCGTGTAATGGACCTAACAGAGTAAAATATTCTGTAGTCTTAAATAGTATTAATCTTTATAAGACATTACTTAGTTATACACAACAGTTACTGTGTATTGTGATTTGACCTTTGGTTAATACAGCTCTAATTCTATTATATCACCTCAATGCTGTTTACTGGTGGATAGTATACTTTATATACTAACATAGGGTAATAAGAGTACCTTGAATCTTATTAAAGAAGTTAATGGTGCTGTAGTCAGCAATTTTTAACATAATGTATTCGTTCTAAATGTCAGATTAATGACAGATTGATATTCCACATATCAACAGCTTATAAACTTGTCATTATAACGTAACCGTTATTATCAAATGAGTAAGAGAGGTGATCTTCAATATGATATAAATGTGCACTTTATATACCGTGTTTTCCAGGCAATGTTAATTCTCATTAATAAAAATTCAGTATACATATGTTTTATACGCTATAACTACTCATGTATAGCTCATTCGTATCGTTTCAGGTATACTGTGTTACCATTTAAATGACTGATGGAAACACATGTTGCATGTGAGTTTGTAACTGTAGCATAGCGGTTATTGCCCATAGGTGACAGGGCTGTTTGCTGATTATATAGAGAGTTTTAAATGCAGCTTAACTCGAACACAAATGCTGTTTAATTTCAGCACACTCATGTACTGCCGGTTTTACCAGTTCAAATGGGGTTACTGCTAGCCACACCACTCGGTATAGAGCCGATGGAGTAGATGTAATTTTACCCGGTAATTATTAAGTTGTATGCCCGTATTATGTATTAATATTTGATTCCCAGCTTGCCGGTATAGCTTTATCTGTGTCGAGTGAATCCTGCAGCTCTGCCCCACAATTAGGTATACAGATTTAGTATCGTTTGCACATCAAGTCTATTAAACGAATATCGAGCGTGTAAGAACAAACATCGTTAGATTTTAACCAGAATAATAACCACCAAAGGCTAGTGTTTAAGTAAATTTAGAGCAGGTTGTGTACTAAAGCATTCTAAGGCTCATCTAAAAAATAGACCCTTTGAGAAAGCCGTTAGGGCGAAACATGTTAGGGACGTTAGGGATTTGGTGAGGAGTCCTGGAGCTCCTGTATTTTTTAGATGAGCCTTAGAATGCTTTAGTACACAACCTGCTCTAAATTTACTTAACCCCTTAAGGACACGGCCATTTTTCAATTTCTTTCCCTTAAGGACCAGGGCTATTTTTACATTTCTGCGGTGTTTGTGTTTAGCTGTAATTTTCCTCTTACTCGTTTACTGTACCCACACATATTATATACCGTTTTTCTCGCCACTAAATGGACTTTCTAAAGATACCATTATTTTCATCGTATCTTATAATTTACTATTAAAAATATTATAAAATATGAGGAAAAAATGGAAAAAAACACACTTTTTCTAACTTTGACCCCCAAAATCTGTTACACATCTACAACCACCAAAAAACAACCATGCTAAATAGTTTCTAAAATTTGTCCTGAGTTTAGAAATACCCAATGTTTACATCTTCTTTGCTTTTTTTGCAAGTTATAGGGCCATAAATACAAGTAGCACTTTGCTATTTCAAAACCACTTTTTTTCAAAATGAGCGCTAGTTACATTGGAACCCTGATATCTGTCGGGAATACCTAAATATCCCTTGACATGTATATATTTTTTTTTAGAAGACATCCCAAAGTATTGATCTAGGCCCATTTTGGTAAATTTAATGCCACCATTTCACCGCCAAATGCGATCAAATTTAAAAAAAAACGTAATTTTTTTCGCAATTTTAGGTTTCTCACTGAAATTATTTACAAACAGCTTGTGCAATTATGGCACAAATGGTTGTAAATGCTTCTCTGGTATCCCCTTTGTTCAGAAATAGCAGACATATATGGCTTTGGCAATGCTTTTTGGTAATTAGAAGGCTGCTAAATGCCGCCGCACATCACACGTGTATTATGGCTAGCAGTGAAGGGGTTAATTAGGGATCTTGTAGGGAGCTTGCAGGGTTAATTTTAGCTTTAGTGTAGAGATCAGCCTCCCACCTGACACATCAGACCCACTGATCCCTCCCAAACAGCTCTCTTCCCTCCCCCACCCCACAATTGTCCCCGCCATCTTAAGTACTGGCAGAAAGTCTGCCAGTACTAAAATAAAAGGTATCTTTTTTTTTTTCTTTTTTTTTTTTGGAGCATATTTACATATGCTGCTGTGTAGGATCCCTCTTAGCCCCAAACCTCCCTGATCCCCCCCTAAACAGCTCTCTAACCCTCCCCCCTCTACATTATTGGGAGCCATCTTGGGTACTGGCAGCTGTCTGCCAGTACCCAGTTTACAAAAAAAATGTATATTTTTTATTTTTTCCCCACTTTTCTGTAGTGTAGCTTCCCCCCCCCAAGACTAAACCCCACCCCCCTCCCAGATCCCTTCGATTAACATATTTATCCCCCCTCTCTCCCTCTAAATAGAAACCACTGTTCCATAGTGTAATGGTTCCCACCCGCTCCCTCCCCGTGCACGCGCCCCGCCCGCCTCCCCTGTGCACCGCGCGCGCGTCCGTGCGCGCCCCCCAGCAATCCCGCCCATGATCCCGCCCACCGGTAAGCCATCGATCGCCGCCCACCCGCCTCCCACGTCTGCTCCCACCCACCAACGATCGCGGCATCGATGTCCGGTGCAGAGAGGGCCACAGAGTGGCTCTCTCTGCATCGGATGGGGAAAAATGTTATTGCAGTGATGCCTCGATATCGAGGCATCACTACAATAACCGGAAAGTGGCTGGAAACGATCAGGATCGCTTCCTGCCGCTTTCAACCCCAACGTCGTACAGGGTACGTCGCTGGTCTTTAAAGACCAGTTTGTGCAAGACGTACCCTGTACGACGCGTGTCGTTAAGGGGTTAAACACTAGCCTTTGGTGGTTATTATTCTGGTTAAAATCTAACGATGTTTGTTCTTACACGCTCGATATTCGTTTAATAGACTTGATGTGCAAACGATACTAAATCTGTATACCTAATTGTGGGGCAGAGCTGCAGGATTCACTCGACACAGATAAAGCTATACCGGCAAGCTGGGAATCAAATATTAATACATAATACGGGCATACAACTTAATAATTACCGGGTAAAATTACATCTACTCCATCGGCTCTATACCGAGTGGTGTGGCTAGCAGTAACCCCATTTGAACTGGTAAAACCGGCAGTACATGAGTGTGCTGAAATTAAACAGCATTTGTGTTCGAGTTAAGCTGCATTTAAAACTCTCTATGTAATCAGCAAACAGCCCTGTCACCTATGGGCAATAACCGCTATGCTACAGTTACAAACTCACATGCAACATGTGTTTCCATCAGTCATTTAAATGGTAACACAGTATACCTGAAACGATACGAATGAGCTATACATGAGTAGTTATAGCGTATAAAACATATGTATACTGAATTTTTATTAATGAGAATTAACATTGCCTGGAAAACACGGTATATAAAGTGCACATTTATATCATATTGAAGATCACCTCTCTTACTCATTTGATAATAACGGTTACGTTATAATGACAAGTTTATAAGCTGTTGATATGTGGAATATCAATCTGTCATTAATCTGACATTTAGAACAAATACATTGGGTTAAAAATTGCTGACTACAGCACCATTAACTTCTTTAATAAGATTCAAGGTACTCTTATTACCCTATGTTAGTATATAAAGTATACTATCCACCAGTAAACAGCATTGAGGTGATATAATAGAATTAGAGCTGTATTAACCAAAGGTCAAATCACAATACACAGTAACTGTTGTGTATAACTAAGTAATGTCTTATAAAGATTAATACTATTTAAGACTACAGAATATTTTACTCTGTTAGGTCCATTACACGGATATACATACAACTTTTACAGGACCTCTTGTTATAAGTCTGCATCAGGTTTACTAACTTGTTGCAATTATACTTTAGAAGGTTACCAACATAACCTAGAACCCACCTGGCTAGAATCTACTTACAAAGAACAGGCTAACCATTGAGTTTTTAGCATCTAAGTGTGTTTTTAAATTTATTTCCAGCAATTTTTATTAAGTTTGACACAATAAAAGTTATGTTTTAACGTGGAACACGCAAACTCACTAGACCATCAGTAACTCTATTTTGCCTATAGGAATAGAGTCTTTCATACCATACAGAATTATACCCTATATTAACCCCCAAGAGTGCTATACATGTAGTCTGTCGAGTTAGAGCCTCTCTCTACCTAGTTTCAATTATTCACAATTATGTTCACTCATATAATTTTTAACGTTAACACACAATTATTAAGACACTACTCAACAACACTATCACTGTTCGTAGTATATAAAAAGACCTTACACTCTAAACCACTCACAATTGGTCAATTATGTTTATCCCCTTATAACACTATTATCAAAATATCACACCCTCTATGTCAACCCTTACTGTTAACGTCAGGACCTTAAATACTACAATAAATATAACTCCTGTTAAGTGACTTAGAGATCGACATTACAATGTTGAACCTCCAACCACATCGGTTTCTCTCTTGATTACGTATTAGGTGGTTGCAGATTTATAAAGCAAGCAAATAAACATATGCATATACATACATAAGACCTTAATATGTTGATGCTGAACTTGCTTTACTATTCAACATGCTGGAGATCCCAACACAACATATGTTTAATTGCAAAAGGTATACACAACATTATGTGCCTTCGTGTAAGAAACCAATTTCACGATATATAAATAAAGTTTTTATTTACACTGTTTATCCAACTTCAAACCTCGTTCTTTTATATGTCCTGGTTGTCCATAACAATGCAATACAAGCGTTGGCTTAAAATCTGACAGTCAATGAATGTGCCTCTTCTACCCTATTAAGACATCAAACAGTTAACTATCATAGATACTATCCTGACAACCTCCTCCTCACTATGACACATACATCTCAACCGTCATTGATAGGTCAGAAGGTGTATGCACGCCTATTGGGGGGTGTGATTCTAATCAGCCTTAAATAGCCGACTACTGAGCGGCGCGTTCACCTTTGAAAAAGCCACGCTAAGTGGCGAAACATGTTAGGGACGTTAGGGCATTGGTGAGGAGTCCTAGGAGCTCCTGTGTTTTAGATTAGCCTTAAGCTACCGAATCTTTACTGTAGTCACTATATGGAGTAACAACCTACTCTAACAATATTTATTATGGAATAAGTACTTTCTGTTATTTAAGTCATGCAGCATTAACTCATAAGTGTGATTGAGATTGTGTGTATGATACTCTGTTCCAGAGCGCTACTACAATTACAGATTCAAGGATTTATATGAGAATCAAGTGTGTGAGGACATGTTTAACTTAGACGCTGCTCGGCTAATATTTACCCAGCTCTAATTGAGCGTACGCTACTAACGCTTGACCGACACCTTACTTACCTCTTATTATTTATATAGCTGTTTGGATCAATATCATATCAGGGTATACTGACTAATTATTATATGGTGCATAAGCCATAATACAAAGCCGGGTATATATATATATATATATAAAACAAGTGAACCTGAGATTTATACAGCTGTAACGTAAATACGAGGCAAACGTCCAAACACAAGTTTATATTAAACCTAGACTCTTAGTAGCGTTAGTATATCAATTACCAACGGCACATATGAATCAAACAAACCTTCGCCCATACCTTTAATAGCCGGGCAACATTAGTAAGGTGTATTGATTTTTTGCCGCAAGTCAAAAATTATCGCCTAGCAACAGCTTAATACGCTACTAGCTAATACTGTATGAAACACTAATGAGTGATCACAATACGGATGGCTAGTTGGCACGACATTAGAAGTAAGACATAGTGCTTTTGAATTACCACATATCGATTTGTGGTTACCAGTTGGTAATTGGCAGCACTTTGTTAACCTATTAGAACTCTGGACACGCAGGGTAACACTTATCATTGTATACTGGTCTATTAGATGTGCAAACATTTAATCTATCTACCGTGTGCATATTACATAAATGGGGATAATATACAATACTCAATAAAAGATTATAGGAATGTTAAAGCTAAGTGGATCACTGAACATGACCATGCTGTCTCAGTAACATACACGAAGCTGATTGGGATTGGTGGCAGACCTGATACTACAAGCATTACGCATAACTAACCGGCATACATTTAGGTGTCGGACTCATTATACTATTGTAACAATCAGCCACTCCTAACATTGTGCATACTAACATTATATGGCATACAATCAGCACTGAATATATTGAATACAGTGAATCAGTTGATCCCGGTATCATCAAAAACCAGACAATCTATCTACTTGTATTAACAGTATCAGGTTGTACTATAATGAACCTGGAATACATAGATTAATACTAGATACATATAACGACTGTGAGTCAAGCACAACATCTTTCCTATGGTCAGATTAACACTTCCAATATTGATGTTAACCATACCAATATCTAGGAGAGGTACATATACACAGAGCAATAATACTTTGTGCTAACACAGCGTCAGTCTATCTAGCTCATTCCCTATCACCACTTGAATCTTTTATAATACTCAATTATCCTTGGTCTATCTACCTGTCCAAACACACGTAGATATACTAACTACTCTACTCTCTCACACATAAACTTACATAAAGTGCTAAGTCACATCTACCATTACAATCAGTGATTTATCTGTTTTGTATTACTACAGATAGGTACATGAATCTTGCACGCCAGCAGATATGACTTATTAATGGAACCAATATTTGATTATTAAATTTCATAAACTACAGTCGGTACCTAAGTGTGGGTTTAATTTATTTTTCCTATTTTAATTTTTGAACCCAATAAAAGTTATAATTTAAATTTAGTGTCTATTCCTATTCCCGCATTCCAACCCTGGATTAGCAACTAAGTGAGGGTTATTCGCAACTAACTTGCAATTTGACCTAGGAGTGCTGTCTATGTGTATGCTTTTCTCTTGTAAATTTAAGTATTCTCAATCATACACTAAGCACCCACATCTAGCCGTATTATAGTGGCACAATTAAAGATACAAATAGGTCTATTACATAGAAGTAGTGCCATTGGTAATTTTTTGTTTAATTAGCTGTTTGTGAGAGCTCCTGTGTGTTACCTGGCTGTCTGACGTCCCTACTGGTTCCTGATCACTGGCTTGTTCCTGACTCTGCTGTTCTCCTTGTTCCTGATTCCGGCTCGTCTGACTACTCGTTTTGTTTTCTGACTCAGCTCGTCTGACTATTCGCTTTGGCTCCTGACTCAGCTCGTCTGACTACCAGCTCTGGTTTTGACTCCTGGCTTGTTATTTGACTTGTGGACTTTTTATTATTTTTTTGCTATTAATAAAGGTGTGATTATTTTTGCACTTCTCATCTCAGTCTGATTCCTGGCACCCTGACATTATGCAAGGGCCATGAATCCTGATGGTGCTAATAATCCACCTTTACCTGCCATAATTTCCAGGATGGATGAACAGGATTACTGCTTGGATCAATTTGCATTAGCCCTGTAAACCCTGCTGACTCACACTGCACATTTGGACCAAAGTGTCCCGCAAGTTATGGCTGCTCCTGTTTCCGCTGCTGCACCTAGTCCTACCAGGAACATGTCCGGTTCTGCACCTCTACCTCAGCGATATGGAGGCGATCCAAATCAGTGCAGAGGGTTTTTGAACCAGGTGGGCATTTACTTTGAGATGTTACCTCAGGCGTTTCCCTCTGACAGAGCTAAGGTGGGATTTCTCATCTTGTTACTCTCTGACACAGCTCTTGCCTGGGCTAATCCCTTGTGTGAGACTAATAAACCTGTGATTTCAAATTACCCTGAATTTGTGGCCTCCTTTCGAAGGGTATTTGATGTTCCGGCTCGCTCCTCCTCTGCTGCTAAATGACTCATTTCCATTCAGCAAGGTACAAGATCTGTTGCTCAGTATGCCATTGAGTTCCATATGCTTGCCACAGAGGTAGGTTGGAACAATGAAGCCCTTGTTGCCGCCCTTCTTTCATGGGCTCTCTGATGCGATTAAAGACGAAGTTGCTGCCAGAGATTTACCAGAAGATCTTGAGGCATTGGTGTCTTTTTTGATCCTAGTTGACATCAGACTAAGTGAGAGGCCCTCTTTCAAGGAGCGCTTGCAGAAGCCTCCTGTTCCGTTGTCTCGTACGTGTTCATTCCCACCCATGCCTCCCTCTCCTCCCATGCCTCCTGGTCCTGAGTCACCAGGTACTGCTGAGCCGATGCAGTTGAGATTCGCGCATCTCTCCGCGGCGGAGAGGGCCTTTAGGAGGAGGGAGGGGCTCTGCCTCTATTGTGGGTTACAGGGCCACCTTTTGAAGTCTTGTCCTACTCGTCCCCGGAACCGCTTAAGGAGAAACCTTTGGTCACGGTTGTCGTTTCCTGGGTGGACTCCTCCATAGTCACCCAGGTTCTTGTTGACTCCTGTGCTGCGGGCTATTTAGTTGACAGTGCTTTTGTATCAAAGCACTCCATTCCTGTTTTGACTTGATCCGTTCCGCTTGCTATTGAGGCCATTGATGGCAGGCCCCTTCAGCCCGCACTTGTTATTCACGAAACTGCTCCGTTATCCATGGCTGTTGGGGCTCTCCATTTTGAAACCCTCCAGTTCCAGGTGATAAACTCTCCACATTTTCCGGTTGTTCTGGGTTATCCCTGGCTCCAAAAGCACAATCCCAGTCTCGACTACCACAGGTTTGAAATTTTGTCGTCTCCGAAATGTATTTCCACTTGTCTTCGGAAACCAGTTAAAGTCTTATGCACTTCTTCGGTATATCAATTGCCAGAGGAGTACCAAGAGTTCCTAGATGTTTTTGACAAGGTGCGTCCCGGTACGTTGCCTCCTCACCGGTCTTACGATTGTGCCATAGACCTGCAACCCGGAGCCATTCCACCTCGGGGCCGGGTTTACCCTCTGTCTGTTGCAGAGAATTGTGCCATGGAGGAGTATGTTGCCAATGCTCTGTCCCGGGGGATCATCTGCAAATCCTGCTCTCCTGCAGGGGCTGGCTTCTTCTTTGTGAAGAAAAAGGGTGACGAGTTAAGACCATGCATCGATTATAGGGGTCTTAATCGTCTTACCATTAAGAATGCTTACCCTATTCCGCTCATTACGGAACTCTTTGACCGCCTCAAGGGAGCTAAGGGCTTTACTAAACTTGATTTGAGATAAGAGTACAATCTCGTTAGGATCAAGGAGGGCCATGAATGGAAAACAGCATTTAACACCAGGAGCGGGCATTATGAGTATCTTGTAATGCCCTTTGGCCTATGTAATGTTCCTGCTGCTTTCCAAGAATTTATTAATGATGTCCTACGAGATATGTTGCAACAGTGTGTTGTGGTGTACTTAGACGACATCCTCATACACTCACCCATACTTGAGGCTCATCGTTCTGATGTTACACGGGTTCTTCAGAGACTATGTGAGAACGGCCTGTTTTGTAAACTCGAGAAATGTTCCATGAGACTCAAGTAACCTTCCTAGGTTATGTTATCTCCGTTTCAGAGTTCTCCATGGATCCTGACAAGTTATCTGTAGTTCTGCAGTGGCCTCGCCCAGTTGGTCTTCGGTCTATTCAACGTTTTTTGGGGTTCGCCAATTACTATAGAAAGTTTATTAAAAACTTTTCTTTTACAAGATACGATGAGTCCACAGATTTCATCCTTACTTGTGGGATATCACCTCCTGGTCAGCAGGAGGAGGCAAAGAGCACCACAGCAGAGCTGTATATAAAGCTCCTCCCTTCCCTCCCACCCCAATCATTTTCTTTGCCTGTTTTAGTGATAGGAAGAGGTAAAGTGAGGTGTTAGTTTAGATTATTCAATCAAGAGTTTATTATTTTTAAAATGGTGCCAAAGTGTACTATTTTACTATAGGGTGTAGTCAGCCTCTAGAGTAGAGCTACAGGTGGCTTTAGAGCAGTGGGAACTGGTGGGGTTTTAGCCTCACTGCGCCTCCCATACTTGTGCTGCCTTTCTGGATTATGGTCTTAGCATATAGTAACTAAGGCCCTTCTGTTTCCACAGGACTGCTGGAGGGAGAAGACCTCTTGACACTGTGGGACGTTTTCATGCTGTTATTCAGCATTGAGATAAGTGCAGTCTTTCTTTTTCTGGGGGTAAAAGATCTCAGACATGGCTGTACGTTTTTGTTCTGCTGGACAGATCATGGGCTCTCACAGGGCTCCTTGTCCACAGAGTGTGGGTTCTCTTAGGGTTAAGTAGCACCCACTCTGATATTTGCTCTCCCTAAAGCTGCGTGTTACTTTAGATGACAGGTTTATAGGGCTCATGCTTAGTGTTTTGTATGACTCAAGGGGCTTTTTTTTGGCTGACACTGGGGATGTTATGTGTCATTTTTATTACCGGAACTATCCGGTTTACATCTAAGGCTTTTTTTCTGTGTTTTCCTATTACGGAGAAGTCGCGACCGCATGGGCTTTATTTACATTCTGGCCCGGTCTGACAATATGGCCATATCACTGCTTACTATGGGCTTCGATCACGCCCACGATAGGCGGGACTTCCTTGGCGCACTGGGGCTGTAGTTTTGCCGTTCGGCTCTCGCTTCCGGAAGTCCCGGTTGCTGTTACGTGGTGATAGTGAAACGCTGCAACCGCATGGGTTAGAAGCAATCGGTTTTCAGCGTCGTAGTGGTGATCCAGACCTGAATTTAGTGGCGGATTGATTGTTGGTCGATCGAGGGGGCAGGTAGGCGCCTCAGCAGAGCTGCGGAGGTGAGGTGCCAGTGTTTTTTTCGTGGGTGTCTGAAGCTTTCAATATTATTGTGTTTTGAATAGTTAACAGACATTTTCCCTACTTTTCTGGTGTCAGGGAGTTTCCGGTGTATCTAGGTAGGTTTTTTCTCTTTCAGTTTAATAAGAGATAAAATTAAAAATACTTTTTATTTTTGGTTTTAAAGAGACAAGTTGTTGCTTTTGTTTTTCTGTCAAATAATTGATTCAGATGTAATTCAAACTGTCCCATGTGCTATGTGTTTGAATGCCTCTGTGGAACCTCCTGTTCCTTTTTGCCCTTCATGTGTTCAGAGGGCTTTTCATTATAAAGACCAAATTTTTTCTGATACATCATTGCCTAAAGCGGATGCTTCTCATGAGTCTATAGTTGAGATGCAGAGTATGCCGCAGCTTTCTCCCCAAGCATCAAAGCCTTTAACCCCCACTCAGGCGGTACCAGGTATTTTGCCAGTTTCTGCTGCATTTGCTTTAAAATACATTGCTGCAGTGATGTCTTCTACTTTTTCTGATGCGTTATCTAATTTTCCAAATATATCACACATAAGACAATTGTGTGGTCAATTCAGCCTCTGATTCTCTGATGGCGATTGAGGATGTACCCGCCCACAGTGAACGGGAGGGCACGGAGGTCCTGTCAGAGGGTGAACTCTCTGATTCTGGGAGTGCCTTGCCCATGACTGACTCTAAAGTTTATTTCAGGTTTAAGCTGAAACACCTTTGCCTATTACTAAGGGAGGTGTTGGTTACTCTGGATGATTGTGACTTAATAGTGGTCCCTCCAGAAAAATTGAGTAAGTTGGACAAATTTTTGGAAGTTCCTTCTTACTCAGATGTTTTTCCAGTTCCTAAGAGAACTTCGGAGATCCTTGCTAAAGAATGGGAGAGGCCTGGTATTCCATTCTCCCCTTCTCCTATTTTTAAGAAAATGTACCCTATAGCTGACGCTATTAGGGATTCTTTGCAGGCGGTTCCCAAGATTGAGGGAGCCATATCTACCCTGGCCAAACGGACTACTATCCCTATTGAGGATAGTTGTGCTTTTTGGAGGGTCTCCTTAAAAAGATGTATGTTCACCAGGGATTCCTTTTGCAACCGGCGGCCTGTATTGTTACAGTTACCACCGCGGCCGCTTATTGGTTTGATGCCCTGGAAGAGTCTCTCAAGGTGGAGACTCCTCTGGAAGAGATACAGGATCAGATTAAAGCTCTTAAAGGGACAGTCTACACCAGAATTGTTATTGTTTTAAAAAGATAGATAATCACTTTTTTACCCATTCCCCAGTTTTGCATAAACAACACAATTATATTTATATATTTTTTACCCTTTGTGATTATCTTGTATCTAAGCCTCTGCAAACTGCCCTTTATTTCAGTTCTTTTGACAAACTTGCAGTTTAGCCAATCAGTGATGGCTCCCAGGTAACTTCACATGCATGAGCACAGTGTTATCTATATGAAAACATGAACTAACACCCTCTAGTGGTGAAAAACCTGTTAAAATGCATTCTTAAGAGGCGGCCTTCAAGGTCTAAGAAATTAGCATATGAACCTCCTACGTTAAAGGGACAACCTACGCCATAATTTTTATTGTTTTAAAAGATAGATAATCCCTTTATTACCCATTTCCCAGTTTTGCATAACCAACACAGTTATAATAATATACTTTTAACCTCTGTGATTATCTTGTATCTAAGCCTCTGCAAACAGCCCCTTTTTTCAGTTCTTTTGACAGACTTGCAGTCTAGCCAATCAGTGCCTGCTCCCAGATAACTTCTCGTGCACGAGCACAGTGTTATCTATATGAAATACGTGAACTAACACCCTCTAGTGGTGAAAAAACTGTTAAAATGCAATCTGAAAGAGGTGGGCTTCAAGATCTAAGAAATTAGCATATGAACCTCCTAGGTTAAGCTTTCAACTAAGAATACCAATAGAACAAAGCAAAATTGGTGATAAAAGAAAATTAGAAAATTCTTTAAAATTTCATGCTCTATCTGAATCATGAAAGTTTATTTTGGCCTAGACTGTCCCTTTAACTTTACCATCAATTTAAGTTATTATATCTAAATAGCTTTCTAAGACATATAACTGTGTTGAAAGTTAACACTGGAGAATACTTGGTAAAGCAGAAAGATATAAAACATATTTTAAAGCAGAACACATGGAACCTGATGTAATTCACTAAGCCTTTAAATACCATGAATCCACCTAACAATGCTATAACCGCGGATGAGGACATACTGTGAGCAACATGAAGGGCTACAACAGCAGAGGATCGTAACTCTACCACGAGGCATGCAGCATATAGTGGCAACCCCAATACACCTCCGGCTCTGGTACTCATGACTCAAGAACCACGCTGTGCCACGCTCTTACCCATTTAGAGGTACCCGGTTTTCCGGAAGGTTCTTGGGTCATGAGTGCTAAAGCCGGAGGTGTATCAGGGTTGCCGCAATATGCTGCATGCCTCGTGGCTAACAGTTCAGGCTTTGCCATCTTAGCGCGAAGGGCTTTATGGTTGAAGTCTTGGTCCACGGATGTGTCATCCAAGTCTAAGCTTTTGGCTATTCCTTACAAGGGGAAGACCCTGTTCGGGCATGACTTGAAGGAAATTATTTCTGACATCACGGGAGGAAAGGGTCATCTCCTCCCTCAGGATAAAAAGTCCAAACAGAGAGGGCGACAGAGTAATTTTCGTTCCTTTCGGAATTTCAAAGGACTTCCCTCTTCCTCTTCCGCTAAACAGGAAGGGAATTATTCACAAACCAAGTCCACTTGGCGACCCAACCAGTCTTGGAACAAAGGTAAACAATCCAAGAAACCAGCTGCTGTTACCAAGTCAGCATGAAGGGTTGGCCTCTGATCCGGGACTGGATCTGGTGGGGGGCAGACTTTCTCTCTTTTGTCCAGGCTTGGATAAGAGATGTTCAGGATCCCTGGATACTAGAAATTGTGTCTCAAGGGTATCAGTTGGAGTTCAGAAATTCTCCCCCAGAGGAAGATTTCTTCTTTCTCGATTATCTGTAGACCAGATAAAAAGAGAAGCGTTCTTACGTTGTGTAGGAGACCTCTTTTCCATGGGGGTAATATGTCCCGTTCCGACACTGGAACAGGTATAGGGGTTTTATTCAAATCTGTTTGTAGTTCCCAAAAAGGAGGGAACATTCCGACCCATTTTAGATCTCAAAAGTCTAAACAAGTTTCTCAGGGTTCCATCTTTCAAGATGGAAACTAGTCGTACCATTCTTCCATTGATCCAGGAGGGTCAATTTATGACTACCGTGGATCTAAAGGATGCATAGCTACATGTTCCTATCCACAAAGATCATCAGAAGTTTCTCCGTTTTGCCTTTCTGGACAAACATTTTCAGTTTGTGGCTCTTCCTTTCGGTCTGGCCACAGTGCCCAGAATCTTCACGAAGGTTCTGGGGTCTCTGCTAGTGGTTCTCAGGCCATGGGGCATTGCAGTGGCGCCTTATCTGGACGATATTCTGATCCAGGCGTCGTCTTATCAGCTAACAAAGTCTCATACCGACATTGTTCTGTCCTTTCTAAGGTCGCATGGGTGGAAAGTGAATCCAGAAAAGAGTTAGTTAGTTCCACAGACCAGGGTTCCTTTCTTGGGAACTCTAATCAACTCTCTATCCATGAATATCTTTTTGACGGACGTTAGAAAGCTAAAGATTCTGAATACATGCCGAGCCCTTCAGTCCAATCCTCGGCCATCAGTGGCTCAGTGCACGGAGGCAATTGGATTGATGGTAGCGGCAATGGACATCATTCCGTTTGCTCGTTTTCATCTCCGACCTCTACAACTGAGCATGCTAAGACAGTGGAATGGAGATTATGCAAATTTGTCTCCTCAAATAGATCTAGATCAGGAGACAAGGGACTCTCTTCTATGGTGGTTGTGGCCGGATCATCTGTCCCAGGGGACATGCTTCTGCAGACCGTCATAGTGAAAATGGACGCCAGCCTGATAGGATGGGAGCAGCTTGGAACTCCCTGAGGGCTCAGGGTGTATCGACTCGATCGGAGTCTCTACTTCCCATCAATATCCTGGAGTTGAGAGCAATATTCAAGGAGCTTCAGGCTTGGCCTCAGTTGGCCTCAGCCAAATTCATCAGATTCCAGTCGGACAACATTACGACTGTAGCTTACATCAATCATCAGGGAGGAACAAGAAGTTCCTTAGCGATGACAGAAGTAGCCAGGATAATTCAGTGAGCGAAGGCTCACTCCTGTTGTCTGTCAGCAATCTACATCCCAGGAGTGGAAAACTGGGAAGCAGATTTTCTGAGCAGACAGACTTCATCTGGGGGAATGGGAACTCCATCCGGAGGTATTTGCCAACCTGATTCTCAAGTGGGGCAGGCCGAAGTTGGATCTCATGGCATCTCGTCAGAATGCCAAACTTCCGAGATACAGGTCCAGGGATCCCCAGGCCGAACTGATAGATGACATGGCAGTGCCTTGGTCGTTCAGCCTAGCTTATGTGTTCCCCTCCGTTTGCTCTCCTTCCTCGGGTGATTGCTTGAATCAAACAGGAGACGGCTTTGGTGATCCTCATCACTCCTGCATGGCCTTGCAGGACTTGGTATGCCGATCTGGTGGACATGTCATCTCAGCCACCGTGGAAGCTTCCATTGAGGAAAGACCTTCTCATTAAGGGACCCTTCCATCATCTGAATCTAGTTTCTCTACAGCTAACTGCCTGAAGATTGAACACTTGATTTTATCTAAGCGAGGATTCTCTAATTCGGTCATTGATACCTTAATTCAGGCACGTAAGCCTGTTACTAGAAAGATTTACCATAAGATATGGTGTAAATATCTTTATTGGTGCGAATCCAAGGGCTACTCTTGGAGTAGGGTTTGGATTCCCAGGATTTTGTCTTTTCTCCAAGAGGTATTGGAGAAAGGATTGTCAGCAAGTTCCTTAAAGGGACAGATTTCTGCTTTGTCTATTTTGCTACACAAGCGTCTGGCAGATGTTCCAGATGTTCAGTCTTTTTGTCACGCTCTGACTAGAATCAGGCCTGTGTTTAAATCAATTGTTCTTCCTTGGAGTTTGAATTTAGTCCTTAATGTTCTTCAAGGGGTTCCGTTTGAACCTATGCATTCCATAGATATTAAGTTGTTATCTTGGAAGGTTTTATTTTTGGTTGCTATTTCTTCTGCTCGCAGAGTTTCTGAGCTTTCGGGAATTACAATGTGATTCTCCTTATCTTATTTTCCATGCGGATAAGGTGGTGTTACGTACCAAAACTGGTTTTCTTCCTAAGGTTGTTTCTAATAAAAATATTAATCAGGAAATTGTTGTTCCTTCCTTGTGTCCTAATCCATCTTCTAAGAAGGAGCGTCTGTTACATAATTTGGATGTGGTCCGTGCCTTGAAGTTCTACCTACAGACGACTAAGGATTTTCATCAATCATCTTCCTTGTTTGTCGTTTTTTTTTGGGAAACGTAGGGGTCAGAAAGCTACGGCTACCTCTCTTTCTTTTTGGCAGAAGAGTATCATCCGTTTTGCATATGAGACTGCTGGACAGCAGCCTCCTGAACGAATTACGGCTCATTCCACTAGGGCTGTGGCTTCCTCATGGGCATTCAAATATTATGCTTCTGTTGAACAGATTTGCAAAGCTGCAACTTGGTCATCTCTTCACACTTTTTCCAAATTTTCCAAATTCGATACTTTTGCCTGTTTTTGGGAGGAAAGTTCTTCAATCAGTGGTGCCTCCGTTTAGGTTCCCTGTCTTGCCATCCCATTTCATCCGTGTGCTATAGCTTTGGTATTGTATCCCACAAGTAAGGATGAAATCCGTAGACTCATTGTATCTTGTAAAAGAAAATTAAATTTATTCTTACCTGATAAATTTGTTTCTTTTACGATACGATGAGTCCACAGCCCACCCTGTTTTTCTGAGACAGGTCTTTAATTTTGTTAAACTTCAGTCACCTCTGCACCTTGGCTTTTCCTTTCTGTTCCTAACATCGGTCGAATTACTGGAGTGGGAGGGAAGGGAGGAGCTATATATACAGCTCTGCTGTGGTGCTCTTTGCCTCCTCCTGCTGACCAGGAGGCGATATCCCACAAGTAAGGATGAAATCCGTGGACTCATCGTATCGTAAAAGAAACAAATTTATCAGGTAAGAATAAATTTAATTTTCTTCCTTGGTCAAACCTATCACAGACATGACCCGTAAAGAGAATGATCCACTCCATTGGTCACCTACTGCCATTAAGGCTTTTAATAGTCTTAAGACTGCCTTTGCTGCCGCTCCAGTTCTGGCTCATCCTAACCCTGTCCTGCCTTTCGTTTTTTGTGGTTGATGCATCTGAGACTGGAGTAGGTGCCCTCTTGTCTCAACGTCCTACGCCTGACGGTTCCTTGCATCCATGTGGTTTCTTCTCTAAGAAATTGTCTCCAGCGGAGTGCAATTATGAAATTGGCTACAGGGAATTACTGGCCATAATTTTGGCACTCAAGGAATGGAGGCATCTTCTTGAGGGTACTAGCGTGCCAGTGCTCATTCTTACTGACCACAAGAATTTAACTTATCTATCTGAAGCAAAACGTTTGTCGCCCCTGGTAGTAAGAATGTTAGGGCTGATGCCCTCTCACGACAATTTTCACCTCTGTCCAAGGAGGAGTCTGTACCTACTCCAGTTATACCTCCTGACCATATTTTGGCTACCATATGTACTAATTTGACTTCTCCCTTGTGGGAGGAGATTCTGGCTGCACAAACCAATGCACCTCCTGAGAAACCTAGTGGTAAGTGTTTTGTTCCTGAGAATCTTCCAACTAAACTTTTGCACACTTACCACTATCCTAAAGCCGCAGGTCACCCAGGCAAGAACCAAATGATTTGGTCTGTCACTCAACAATTCTGGTGGCCAGGTCTTCTTTCTGATGTTGCTGCGTATGTTGCCTCCTGCTCAGTTTGTGCACAGAATAAGACTCATTGATGTCTTCCTGTGGGTCTTCTTCAACCTATTACTAATGGTGAGCGTCCTTGGACACATCTGTCCATGGACTTCATTGTTGAGCTCCCTGTTTCCAGTGGCAATACTGTTATTCTTATGGTGGTTGACCGTTTTTCTAAAATGTCACATTGCATTCCCTTGAAGAAGTTGCCTACCGCTCAGGAGCTTGCTTCAGTTTTTGCCCGGGAGGTCTTCCGTTTACATGGGTTACCCAAGGAGATAGTGTCGGACCGGGGTAGCCAGTTTGTCCCAGATTTTGGCGTTCCTTTTGTGTTCAAATGGGGACTCAGCTTTCCTTCTTCTCGGCATATCACCCTCAATCTAACGGGGCTGCGGAACAGTCTAATCAAGCTTTGGAACAGTTCCTCCGTTGCTATGTCTCCAGATCACCACAATAATTGGTCTGAACTGTTACCTTGGGCAGAGTTTGCTCATAATAGTGCTATTAATGCTTACTTCAAGTTATCCCTGTTAATGGCGAATTATGGGTTTCAACCATCCTTGTTTCCCGATTCATTCATGTCTCAGGGTATTCCAGCTTTGGAAGAGCATCTCCAGCAACTCTGTTCCACGTGGGTGCAGATTCAGGATTGCCTTCATCGTTCTATGCAGCGCCAAAAGTTCCAGGCTGATTGTAGGCCTCTGCCCGCGCATTCCTACCAGGTTGGTGAGAGAGTTTGGCTGTCCTCCCGCAACTTGAACCTTTGTGTGCCTTTCAATAAACTGTCTCCCCGTTATGTTGGTCCTTTTTGAATACTCCAACGGGTCAATCCTGTTGCCAACGCTCTTCACCTTCCTCCTGCAATGCGCATCTCCAATGTTTTTCATTTTTCCCTCTTGAAACCATTGGTTTGTTATCGGTTTACCACTGTGTTGCAGTGTCTTTGTTTATAACCATGAGGAGTATGAGGTCAGCAGCATTATTGACTCTCGTACAGTATTTGGTTCACTGGAGGGGTTATGGTCCAGAGGAGCGTTCATGGGTTCCCTCCTCTGATGTTCATGCTCCCACCCTCCTCTGTACCTTCCATGCCCATTTCCCCAATAAGCCTTTTGTTCTCCCGCGGGGGAGGGGTCGTTGAGGGGAAGGTACTATCAGGGTTTTTTCCCTGTTTTGTTTGCCATGCCATGTACTGCTGGCAGCCATTTTACTCACCTCTCTTGCTGACTCTGGTGCATACTATGTGATGCTGCTCATTTCCTGCGCTTCCTTTTATGGCCAGACTGGTGTACATCATCCGTGTGAGACAGGATGCAGTCTCAGAATTGTGATGTCATCACTTATTATTTAAAGGGCCTCTGTTCAGTTTGCTTTGCCCTTGCGTTGTCTCAGACCTGTTTGTTAGAGCTCCTGTGTATTACCTGGCTGTCTGACATCCCTCCTGGTTCCTGATCCCTGGCTTGTTTCTGACTTTGCTGTTCTCCCTGCTCCTGATTCCGGCTCGTCTGACTACTCGCTTTGGCTCCTGACTCGGCTCGTCTGACTACCAGCTCTGGTTTGAATCCTGGCTTATTTGACTTGTGGGTTTTTTATTATTTTTTGCTAATAATAAAGGTGTGATTATTTTTGCACTTCTCGTCTCAGTCTGATTCCTGGCACCCTGACAAGAACAGGGGAGGGGTGTACATTTTTAGCCATTTTGGTCCTCTTTGGGCCGAAATTGGAATTGCACATTTTTTCGGCAGCCCAAATTTTGGTGCATCACTAGTATAATTATTTATTTAGTTCTGTGTAACAGAATCAGATTTAATCATTTTTTTTTTACCGATTATCAAAATAAAGTATAGTCCTAGAAAACTATTATTATTTGCAAAACAGTAAGTCAAGTAATGAATTCAAACAGCAGCTCTAGGCTGGCATCAAATTTGAAATATGCTACACAATAATTTTACCGAAAATAAAAGAAAAACGAAATAACCAAAAATGGCATTTTCGGCTGAAACTGTCTGCTGCCGAAATTTCGGTGCATCCCTAAAAATTAGTTTAACTTAAAGTTTACTAAAAACTGAAACAAAGAAAAAATTGAATTTCTTGACATGACAAAATAGTCACCTCTCTATATAGAGAAGGAAACGGACTCAAACATTTACCTCCATGCCAGAAGCAGTCATCATAGGAATTGGATTAAAAATATACCGTATGGCCAATTCCAGAGTGTAGGGAGGAACTGTGTCGAGTATTGTCTCCTTTGATGTGGAATCTGAACATTTAAAAAACAAAGTTCAAAGCAAAAGGCTATCCAGATAGGATCATTAAAGATGGGTATACAAAACCACGCAAACTAGATAGAACTTTACTGTTGAAACAAAAAAGAACCCTGATATTCAAGGGAAGAAAAACAATATCTTTCTAACTAAATATAATGAAGAGTTGTAGAGAATTAAAAGGGCCATCAAAAAACATTGGCATGTCCTCTTGGAAGATCCAATATTGGATATAACTTTAGATAAAACTCCTGCAGTTGTATTTAGGAAAAACAAAAATATTAAAGATTAATTAGCACCTAGTTGCTTAAAACAAAACAAAAAAAAAACAATTGGTTGAATAAGACCAATTTTGTTTTTTTTAGATGTAATCGAAAGAATTGCAATACCTGTCCAATCATAGATAAAGATAACAAATAGTCTCCAAAGTCAATAGATTTAAAAAAACATAAAAACATCTATGAATTGCCACTCAAAATATGTGGTGTATGTTCTAGAATGTTCCTGCCACTGCCAATATGTTGGTAGAACGAAGAAAACAATAAAAAGAAGGGGTAATGGAACATATCACTAACAGTGAAAAAAGGAAATGTGTCCATGGAGTAACAGACTACTATAGAGAATTCCTCACAATGACCCTTCATGTCTGCGATTTAAAGCAATTGAGCAAGTAATACTAGATGAGAGAAGGTGGGATAGAATGCTACAGCTTAGACAGAGGGAGACCTTTTGGATACACTCCCTTCAAACCCTTAAACCTCTGGGAATGAATAGGGAAGTGGACATCCAAGCTTTTTTTGATGTAATAGACACAATATATATATAAACAAAAATAATAACTTATAGGTGTTCCAGTTTTTAGTTCCTTATACTCAATAGTTGATATCTTATATGCCCATTTTAAAAATTCTAGAGGGAGGAAATATTTTCATTTATATTTATATCTATATTGGCGTTTTTTATTTTTTATATTTGTAATTGTGTTTTTCTTTTTCAAGGCACGTGGACAATATGACAGAGACAAATATAAAAGCAAAATAAAGGTAGAAAATATAGAATCAAAATTTAAAACCAGGGTGTATCATTTAGCAACTGGAGGATATATGAGATACAGTTTAGAGTATCTAGATAGATAGGATGTATTCATGAACACAATAGTTCCTACTTATAATTTTTAATTATCAATTGTGTATGATAATATCTTAAGTTTAGTGTTCTTTATATATAAATATGTACCAGTACAGTATATAGAGAGTATAATTCCGTTTGTATCTATAGACAATGAGTCATGCTAGTAATAACATTAGCAATAATATGTGTAAAATAATTAATTCAAAGCAGGGTAAACAAAGAGTCACATACATATATTTATTCGTCTTTTTTATGTAGTAGAAATTATCGATTCATATGTTTTATTTTGTTGTATTGATTTTTAATATCAAGTATGAATTAGTTTAGCTTTGTACAAGTATAGGCTTTTTAAAGGCAATTGTTGTTTCTCGCAATCATTTTGAAAAATTCCATATTAAAGGTTTTTGGTGACATAGGGTGGGCGTGTCCCTTTTTGCTGTCTTGAAATACACAGCTTGTGTGGTGGGCGTCCATCAAGCTCTGATGAAGTGGACGAGTTCCGTGTAACGCTTAAGGCCACGCCCACCTTACGTCATTTGCTACACACACGCTGTTTAGTATTCCACACTGGTCGTGGATTTTCAGCGTTTATCTGGACATTATACTTTTTTGTCTTTTGAGCCATCGGTTTAGCTATATTTGGTGCCTCTGGTCTGCATTACAGACCTGGCTGATGTGATCTATAAGACGCTTTTCTGTGGACACAGTGGGGACACTAATTTTATCTACACGTCCTTCCTTACCTCATATGATTGAGGGCTCATATTGTGAGTAGGGATTACCTTAGGGGAAGATGTTATATACGATCGTCTGGGGTTGTTGCTTCCCTTGTTCAGAGAAGAATTGCCTGGTATTTCGGCGCTGGACTGTCATTGGGCAGGGTCAGACTGATATGCTTCAGGATATTTTTTCTCTGTGAAGGGGCATAGTGTGCAAAAAGAACTGGCACCCTGAGGAATTCAATAAAAATGAACATGCATGGAAGTTATTCCAGCTTCTGTTCTATCTCATGGAGTGCTGTTCTCTCTCTTTCGATTTTTATGCAAATTATTCTTAGGTCACCCTAAGAGTAATGGGGAAACCAGACGTGGACTCCATGCACACTTGCCCTTAGAAAGATACAACTGCACCTCCACTGACGAGGCCCATAAGAGGCCGAAACGATCGTCTGGGGTTGTTGCTTCCTTGTTCAGAGAAGAATTGCCTGTTATTTCGGCGCTGGACTGTCATTGGGCAGGGTCAGACTGATATGCTTCAGGATATTTTTTCTCTGTGAAGGGGCATAGTGTGCAAAAAGAACTGGCACCCTGAGGAATTCAATAAAAATGAACATGCATGGAAGTTATTCCAGCTTCTGTTCTATCTCATGAGTGCTGTTCTCTCTCTTTCGACTCTGTTCCACGTGGGTGCAGATTCAGGATTGCCTTCATCGTTCTATGCAGCGCCAAAAGTTCCAGGCTGATTGTAGGCCTCTGCCCGCGCATTCCTACCAGGTTGGTGAGAGAGTTTGGCTGTCCTCCCGCAACTTGAACCTTTGTGTGCCTTTCAATAAACTGTCTCCCCGTTATGTTGGTCCTTTTTGAATACTCCAACGGGTCAATCCTGTTGCCAACGCTCTTCACCTTCCTCCTGCAATGCGCATCTCCAATGTTTTTCATGTTTCCCTCTTGAAACCATTGGTTTGTTATCGGTTTACCACTGTGTTGCAGTGTCTTTGTTTATAACCATG
This sequence comes from Bombina bombina, assembly GCF_027579735.1. Taxonomy (NCBI): domain Eukaryota; kingdom Metazoa; phylum Chordata; class Amphibia; order Anura; family Bombinatoridae; genus Bombina; species Bombina bombina. Next base: position 413,744,038 of record NC_069499.1, on the reverse strand, counting down.
AGGAGTATGAGGTCAGCAGCATTATTGACTCTCGTACAGTATTTGGTTCACTGGAGGGGTTATGGTCCAGAGGAGCGTTCATGGGTTCCCTCCTCTGATGTTCATGCTCCCACCCTCCTCCGTACCTTCCATGCCCATTTCCCCAATAAGCCTTTTGTTCTCCCGCGGGGGAGGGGTCGTTGAGGGGAAGGTACTATCAGGGTTTTTTCCCTGTTTTGTTTGCCATGTACTGCTGGCAGCCATTTTACTCACCTCTCTTGCTGACTCTGGTGCATACTATGTGATGCTGCTCATTTCCTGCGCTTCCTTTTATGGCCAGACTGGTGTACATCATCCGTGTGAGACAGGATGCAGTCTCAGAATTGTGATGTCATCACTTATTATTTAAAGGGCCTCTGTTCAGTTTGCTTTGCCCTTGCGTTGTCTCAGACCTGTTTGTTAGAGCTCCTGTGTATTACCTGGCTGTCTGACATCCCTCCTGGTTCCTGATCCCTGGCTTGTTTCTGACTTTGCTGTTCTCCCTGCTCCTGATTCCGGCTCGTCTGACTACTCGCTTTGGCTCCTGACTCGGCTCGTCTGACTACCAGCTCTGGTTTTGAATCCTGGCTTATTTGACTTGTGGGTTTTTTATTATTTTTTGCTAATAATAAAGGTGTGATTATTTTTGCACTTCTCGTCTCAGTCTGATTCCTGGCACCCTGACAAGAACAGGGGAGGGGGTGTACATTTTTAGCCATTTTGGTCCTCTTTGGGCCGAAATTGGAATTGCACATTTTTTCGGCAGCCCAAATTTTGGTGCATCACTAGTATAATTATTTATTTAGTTCTGTGTAACAGAATCAGATTTAATCATTTTTTTTTTTTACCGATTATCAAAATAAAGTATAGTCCTAGAAAACTATTATTATTTGCAAAACAGTAAGTCAAGTAATGAATTCAAACAGCAGCTCTAGGCTGGCATCAAATTTGAAATATGCTACACAATAATTTTACCGAAAATAAAAGAAAAACGAAATAACCAAATATGGCATTTTCGGCTGAAACTGTCTGCTGCCGAAATTTCGGTGCATCCCTAAAAATTAGTTTAACTTAAAGTTTACTAAAAACTGAAACAAAGAAAAAATTGAATTTCTTGACATGACAAAATAGTCACCTCTCTATATAGGAAGGAAACGGACTCAAACATTTACCTCCATGCCAGAAGCAGTCATCATAGGAATTGGATTAAAAATATACCGTATGGCCAATTCCAGAGTGTAGGGAGGGAACTGTTCGAGTATTGTCTCCTTTGATGTGGAATCTGAACATTTAAAAACAAAGTTCAAAGCAAAAGGCTATCCAGATAGGATCATTAAAGATGGGTATACAAAACCACGCAAACTAGATAGAACTTTACTGTTGAAACAAAAAAGAACCCTGATATTCAAGGGAAGAAAACAATATCTTTCTAACTAAATATAATGAAGAGTTGTAGAGAATTAAAAGGGCCATCAAAAACATTGGCATGTCCTCTTGGAAGATCCAATATTGGATATAACTTTAGATAAAACTCCTGCAGTTGTATTTAGGAAAAACAAAAATATTAAAGATTAATTAGCACCTAGTTGCTTAAAACAAAACAAAAAAAAACCAATTGGTTGAATAAGACCAATTTTGTTTTTTTTAGATGTAATCGAAAGAATTGCAATACCTGTCCAATCATAGATAAAGATAACAAATAGTCTCCAAAGTCAATAGATTTAAAAAAACATAAAAACATCTATGAATTGCCACTCAAAATATGTGGTGTATGTTCTAGAATGTTCCTGCCACTGCCAATATGTTGGTAGAACGAAGAAAACAATAAAAAGAAGGGTAATGGAACATATCACTAACAGTGAAAAAAGGAAATGTGTCCCATGGAGTAACAGACTACTATAGAGAATTCCCTCACAATGACCCCTTCATGTCTGCGATTTAAAGCAATTGAGCAAGTAATACTAGATGAGAGAAGGTGGGATAGAATGCTACAGCTTAGACAGAGGGAGACCTTTTGGATACACTCCCTTCAAACCCTTAAACCTCTGGGAATGAATAGGGAAGTGGACATCCAAGCTTGTTTTGATGTAATAGACACAATATATATATAAACAAAAATAATAACTTATTAGGTGTTCCAGTTTTTTAGTTCCTTATACTCAATAGTTGATATCTTATATGCCCATTTTAAAAATTCTAGAGGGAGGAAATATTTTCATTTATATTTATATCTATATTGGCGTTTTTTATTTTTTATATTTGTAATTGTGTTTTTCTTTTTCAAGGCACGTGGACAATATGACAGAGACAAATATAAAAGCAAAATAAAGGTAGAAAATATAGAATCAAAATTTAAAACCAGGGTGTATCATTTAGCAACTGGAGGATATATGAGATACAGTTTAGAGTATCTAGATAGATAGGATGTATTCATGAACACAATAGTTCCTACTTATAATTTTTAATTATCAATTGTGTATGATAATATCTTAAGTTTAGTGTTCTTTATATATAAATATGTACCAGTACAGTATATAGAGAGTATAATTCCGTTTGTATCTATAGACCAATGAGTCATGCTAGTAATTAACATTAGCAATAATATGTGTAAAATAATTAATTCAAAGCAGGGTAAACAAAGAGTCACATACATATATTTATTCGTCTTTTTTATGTAGTAGAAATTATCGATTCATATGTTTTATTTTGTTGTATTGATTTTTAATATCAAGTATGAATTAGTTTAGCTTTGTACAAGTATAGGCTTTTTAAAGGCAATTGTTGTTTCTCGCAATCATTTTGAAAAATTCCATATTAAAGGTTTTTGGTGACATAGGGTGGGGCGTGTCCCTTTTTGCTGTCTTGAAATACACAGCTTGTGTGGTGGGCGTCCATCAAGCCTCTGATGAAGTGGACGAGTTCCGTGTAACGCTTAAGGCCACGCCACCTTACGTCATTTGCTACACACACGCTGTTTAGTATTCCACACTGGTCGCGGATTTTCAGCGTTTATCTGGACATTATACTTTTTTGTCTTTTGAGCCATCGGTTTAGCTATATTTGGTGCCTCTGGTCTGCATTACAGAACCTGGCTGATGTGATCTATAAGACGCTTTTCTGTGGACACAGTGGGGACACTAATTTTATCTACACGTCCTTCCTTACCTCATATGATTGAGGGCTCATATTGTGAGTAGGGATTACCTTAGGGGAAGATGTTATATACGATCGTCTGGGGTTGTTGCTTCCCTTGTTCAGAGAAGAATTGCCTGGTATTTCGGCGCTGGACTGTCATTGGGCAGGGTCAGACTGATATGCTTCAGGATATTTTTTCTCTGTGAAGGGGCATAGTGTGCAAAAAGAACTGGCACCCTGAGGAATTCAATAAAAATGAACATGCATGGAAGTTATTCCAGCTTCTGTTCTATCTCATGGAGTGCTGTTCTCTCTCTTTCGATTTTTATGCAAATTATTCTTAGGTCACCCTAAGAGTAATGGGGAAACCAGACGTGGACTCCATGCACACTTGCCCTTAGAGAGATACAACTGCACCTCACTGACGAGGCCCATAAGAGGCCGAAACAATCGTCTGGGGGTTGTTGCTTCCCCTTGTTCAGAGAAGAATTGCCTGTTATTTCGGCGCTGGACTGTCATTGGGCAGGGTCAGACTGATATGCTTCAGGATATTTTTTCTCGTGAAGGGGCATAGTGTGCAAAAAGAACTGGCACCCTGAGGAATTCAATAAAAATGAACATGCATGGAAGTTATTCCAGCTTCTGTTCTATCTCATGGAGTGCTGTTCTCTCTCTTTCGACTCTGTTCCACGGTGGGTGCAGATTCAGGATTGCCTTCATCGTTCTATGCAGCGCCAAAAGTTCCAGGCTGATTGTAGGCCTCTGCCCCGCGCATTCCTACCAGGTTGGTGAGAGAGTTTGGCTGTCCTCCCGCAACTTGAACCTTTGTGTGCCTTTCAATAAACTGTCTCCCCCGTTATGTTGGTCCTTTTTGAATACTCCAACGGGTCAATCCTGTTGCCAACGCTCTTCACCTTCCTCCTGCAATGCGCATCTCCAATGTTTTTCATGTTTCCCTCTTGAAACCATTGGTTTGTTATCGGTTTACCACTGTGTTGCAGTGTCTTTGTTTATAACCATGAGGAGTATGAGGGTCAGCAGCATTATTGACTCTCGTACAGTATTTGGTTTCACTGGAGGGGTTATGGTCCAGAGGAGCGTTCATGGGTTCCCTCCTCTGATGTTCATGCTCCCACCCTCCTCCGTACCTTCCATGCCCATTTCCCCAATAAGCCTTTTGTTCTCCCCGCGGGGGAGGGGTCGTTGAGGGGAAGGTACTATCAGGGTTTTTTTCCCTGTTTTGTTTGCCATGTACTGCTGGCAGCCATTTTACTCACCTCTCTTGCTGACTCTGGTGCATACTATGTGATGCTGCTCATTTCCTGCGCTTCCTTTTATGGCCAGGACTGGTGTACATCATCCGTGTGAGACAGGATGCAGTCTCAGAATTGTGATGTCATCACTTATTATTTAAAGGGCCTCTGTTCAGTTTGCTTTGCCCTTGCGTTGTCTCAGACCTGTTTGTTAGAGCTCCTGTGTATTACCTGGCTGTCTGACATCCCTCCTGGTTCCTGATCCCTGGCTTGTTTCTGACTTTGCTGTTCTCCCTGCTCCTGATTCCGGCTCGTCTGACTACTCGCTTTGGCTCCTGACTCGGCTCGTCTGACTACCAGCTCTGGTTTTGAATCCTGGCTTATTTGACTTGTGGGTTTTTTATTATTTTTTGCTAATATAAAGGTGTGATTATTTTTGCACTTCTCGTCTCAGTCTGATTCCTGGCACCCTGACAAGAACAGGGGAGGGGTGTACATTTTTTAGCCATTTTGGTCCTCTTTGGGCCGAAATTGGAATTGCACATTTTTTCGGCGGCCCAAATTTTGGTGCATCACTAGTATAATTATTTATTTAGTTCTGTGTAACAGAATCAGATTTAATCATTTTTTTTTTAACGATTATCAAAATAAAGTATAGTCCTAGAAAACTATTATTATTTGCAAAACAGTAAGTCAAGTAATGAATTCAAACAGCAGCTCTAGGCTGGCATCAAATTTGAAATATGCTACACAATAATTTTACCGAAAATAAAAGAAAAACGAAATAACCAAAATGGCATTTTCGGCTGAAACTTTCTGCTGCCGAAATTTCGGTGCATCCCTAAAAATTAGTTTAACTTAAAGTTTACTAAAAACTGAAACAAAGAAAAAAATTGAATTTCTTGACATGACAAAATAGTCACCTCTCTATATAGGAAGGAAACGGACTCAAACATTTACCTCCATGCCAGAAGCAGTCATCATAGGAATTGGATTAAAAATATACCGTATGGCCAATTCCAGAGTGTAGGGAGGAACTGTTCGAGTATTGTCTCCTTTGATGTGGAATCTGAACATTTAAAAACAAAGTTCAAAGCAAAAGGCTATCCAGATAGGATCATTAAAGATGGGTATACAAAACCACGCAAACTAGATAGAACTTTACTGTTGAAAACAAAAAAGAACCCTGATATTCAAGGGAAGAAAAACAATATCTTTCTAACTAAATATAATGAAGAGTTGTAGAGAATTAAAAGGGCCATCAAAAAACATTGGCATGTCCTCTTGGAAGATCCAATATTGGATATAACTTTAGATAAAACTCCTGCAGTTGTATTTAGGAAAAACAAAAATATTAAAGATTAATTAGCACCTAGTTGCTTAAAACAAAACAAAAAAAACCAATTGGTTGAATAAGACCAATTTTGTTTTTTTTAGATGTAATCGAAAGAATTGCAAACCTGTCCAATCATAGATAAAGATAACAAATAGTCTCCAAAGTCAATAGATTTAAAAAAACATAAAAACATCTATGAATTGCCACTCAAAATATGTGGTGTATGTTCTAGAATGTTCCTGCCACCGCCAATATGTTGGTAGAACGAAGAAAACAATAAAAAGAAGGGTAATGGAACATATCACTAACAGTGAAAAAAGGAAATGTGTCCCATGGAGTAACAGACTACTATAGAGAATTCCCTCACAATGACCCTTCATGTCTGCGATTTAAAGCAATTGAGCAAGTAATACTAGATGAGAGAAGGTGGGATAGAATGCTACAGCTTAGACAGAGGGAGACCTTTTGGATACACTCCCTTCAAACCCTTAAACCTCTGGGAATGAATAGGGAAGTGGACATCCAAGCTTTTTTTGATGTAATAGACACAATATATATATAAACAAAAATAATAACTTATTAGGTGTTCCAGTTTTTTAGTTCCTTATACTCAATAGTTGATATCTTATATGCCCATTTTAAAAATTCTAGAGGGAGGAAATATTTTCATTTATATTTATATCTATATTGGCGTTTTTTATTTTTTATATTTGTAATTGTGTTTTTCTTTTTCAAGGCACGTGGACAATATGACAGAGACAAATATAAAAGCAAAATAAAGGTAGAAAATATAGAATCAAAATTTAAAACCAGGGTGTATCATTTAGCAACTGGAGGATATATGAGATACAGTTTAGAGTATCTAGATAGATAGGATGTATTCATGAACACAATAGTTCCTACTTATAATTTTTAATTATCAATTGTGTATGATAATATCTTAAGTTTAGTGTTCTTTATATATAAATATGTACCAGTACAGTATATAGAGAGTATAATTCCGTTTGTATCTATAGACAATGAGTCATGCTAGTAATAACATTAGCAATAATATGTGTAAAATAATTAATTCAAAGCAGGGTAAACAAAGAGTCACATACATATATTTATTCGTCTTTTTTATGTAGTAGAAATTATCGATTCATATGTTTTATTTTGTTGTATTGATTTTTAATATCAAGTATGAATTAGTTTAGCTTTGTACAAGTATAGGCTTTTTAAAGGCAATTGTTGTTTCTCGCAATCATTTTGAAAAATTCCATATTAAAGGTTTTTGGTGACATAGGGTGGGCGTGTCCCTTTTTGCTGTCTTGAAATACACAGCTTGTGTGGTGGGCGTCCATCAAGCCTCTGATGAAGTGGACGAGTTCCGTGTAACGCTTAAGGCCACGCCCACCTTACGTCATTTGCTACACACACGCTGTTTAGTATTCCACACTGGTCGTGGATTATCAGCGTTTATCTGGACATTATACTTTTTTGTCTTTTGAGCCATCGGTTTAGCTATATTTGGTGCCTCTGGTCTGCATTACAGAACCTGGCTGATGTGATCTATAAGACGCTTTTCTGTGGACACAGTGGGGACACTAATTTTATCTACACGTCCTTCCTTACCTCATATGATTGAGGGCTCATATTGTGAGTAGGGATTACCTTAGGGGGAAGATGTTATATACGATCGTCTGGGGGTTGTTGCTTCCCTTGTTCAGAGAAGAATTGCCTGGTATTTCGGCGCTGGACTGTCATTGGGCAGGGTCAGACTGATATGCTTCAGGATATTTTTTCTCTGTGAAGGGGCATAGTGTGCAAAAAGAACTGGCACCCTGAGGAATTCAATAAAAATGAACATGCATGGAAGTTATTCCAGCTTCTGTTCTATCTCATGGAGTGCTGTTCTCTCTCTTTCGATTTTTATGCAAATTATTCTTAGGTCACCCTAAGAGTAATGGGGAAACCAGACGTGGACTCCATGCACACTTGCCCTTAGAGAGATACAACTGCACCTCACTGACGAGGCCCATAAGAGGCCGAAATGATCGTCTGGGGTTGTTGCTTCCCTTGTTCAGAGAAGAATTGCCTTTTATTTCGGCGCTGGACTGTCATTGGGCAGGGTCAGACTGATATGCTTCAGGATATTTTTTCTCTGTGAAGGGGCATAGTGTGCAAAAAGAACTGGCACCCTGAGGAATTCAATAAAAATGAACATGCATGGAAGTTATTCCAGCTTCTGTTCTATCTCATGGAGTGCTGTTCTCTCTCTTTCGAAGATGTTATATATGTATGTCATATTTTATTAAAATTGATCTCTGTACTATGATAGTTGTTTTTGTGCGCTTATCTTTCTAGATTCCTACAGCTGTACCTGTACACTCAATTTGAACATTGATTAATTTTTGGATGAGCTGCACTTTACATTTCAAGGAGCAGAAAACTTGGGAACCTTTACTCTACAAAAGGATAATACCTTTTTTTTTTATATGTATGTCTTTTCTAATATGTTTCAATTTTGAGACCATTTCTCATTGCATATGATTGCATTTGATTAGATTGCACTTTATTTCATTTTGCATTGTATTTTATTGGATTATTCGTTCATTGCATTTTATTTGATTATTCTCTATTCATTTAATTTGCACTATATAATTTTATATATCAGCAAGTAATAAGCAACATTCGATCAGCATAAATACAGTGACTTAAAGTGAGTTCTAGTAATTACTAGTGATATATACTACCATCAGTGACTTATACTATTTGTAGTGTGCGCAGCTTTTTCCTGTATTAGTGGGAGCATTTTAGGTGCACTTATCTATACAGGGAGTTTACTCACACACACACACACACACACACACACACATATATATATATATATATATATATATATATATATATATTATATATATACACACACACACATTTAAAAAAAATATATGCAGTTTTGCTTGCACACATATATTTTTCCTTGCAACATTCTTAAAGTCTGAAATTTAGCAGTATTTTAAATTTGTGGTTGTAGACTCACCCATGCAAGACTGCACTGCAATGTCTCAAAAGGTGCGCAAATGAAGAAAAAAAAAAATAGATCTTAATCTAAATATTAACCCCTTCACCCAATCTGACGTATATATATATGGCTTATGGTACTTTGCTCATCCTATTGCAATACGTATATATACGTCTTAGCTTCAGGATGCTTCAGCAGTCTTGGCTGTTAAGTTACATCTGAGAGCTAGAGTTCCTGAAGCTCCAGGCATCAATCGCATATGAAACCGGAGCACGATTGGTGCTTACTTGTTTACTTTAAAATATATATATATTTTCTCTTGTAAGGTGTATCCAGTCCACGGATCATCCATTACTTGTGGGATATTCTCCTTCCCAACAGGAAGTTGCAAGAAGATCACCCACAGCAGAGCTGCTATATAGCTCCTCCCCTAATTGCCATATCCAGTCATTCTCTTGCAACTCTCGACAAGCATGGAGGTAGTAAGAGAGAAGTGGTGAAATGTAGTTGTTTTTTTTCTTCAATCAAAAGTTTGTTATTTTTAAATGGTACCCGGAGTTGTACTATTTTGTCCCAGGCAGAAAATAGAAGAAGAATCTGCCTGTGATTTCTATGATCTTAGCAGGTTGTAACTAAGATCTATTGCTGTTCTCACACATGACTGAAGAGAGAGGTAACTTCAGCGGGGGGGAATGGCGTGCAGGTTATCCTGCTATGAGGTATGTGCAGTTTAAAATTTTTTCTAGACGATGTGAATGCTAGAAAATGCTGCTGATACCAGATTTATGTAAGGTAAGCCTGAATACAGTGATTTAATAGTGACTGGTATCATGCTTACTTTCTGAGGTAATACTCTTATAGATTTACAATATAAAACATTTGCTGGCATGTTTAAACATTTTTATATATACTTTGGTGATAAAACTTTATTGGGGCCTAGTTTTTTCCACATGGCTGGCTTAAATTTGCCTAGAAACAGTTTCCTGAGGCTTTCCACTGTGTTACTATGAGTGGGAGGGGCCTAATTTAGCGCTTTATTGCGCAGTAACTTTTACAGACTGAGACATCCAGCTTCCTCCAGGAGTCCCCTGAATGCTATAGGACATCTATAAAGGGCTCTTAGGCTTTCCAAAGTCATTTGTTTGGGAAGGTAGGCCCACAGCAGGGCTGTGGCAGTTTGTTGTGACTGTTAAAAAACGTCTATATCGTTTTTTTGATCCGTTTTTTGAACTAAGGGGTTAATCATCCATTTGCAAGTGGGTGCAATGCTCTTTTAGCTTATTATACACACTGTACAAATTTCGTTTGATTTACTGCTTTTTTTTCACTGTTTTTTAAATTCTGACAAAATTTGTTTCTCTTAAAGGCACAGTACCGTTTTTATTTTTTGCTTGTTAACTTGATTTAAAGTGTTTTCCAAGCTTGCTGGTCTCATTGCTAATCTGTTTAAACATGTCTGACATAGAGGAAACTCCTTGTTCATTATGTTTAGAAGCCATGGTGGAACCCCCTCTAAGAATGTGTACCAAATGTACTGATTTCACTTTAAGTAATAAAGATCATATTCTGTCTTTAAAAAATTTATCACCAGAGGAATCTGACGAGGGGGAAGTTATGCCGACTAAATCGCCCCACGTGTCAGACCCTTTGACTCCCGCTCAAGGGACTCACGCTCTAATGGCGCCAAGTACATCAAGTGCGCCCATAGCGTTTACTTTACAAGACATGACGGCGGTCATGGATAATACCCTTTAAAGAAGAAAGTACCCGGGGAGCTCTGATTAAAGTCCAAAGTACTTTATTTATGCAAATTCATTAAAACTTTTTTCCTTGCAGCAGCAAAGTAAAACAAACAAACGATCCGTGTGCTTATAATCAAACACACATTGTGTTTCCACTGAGGTAGCGTCAGAGGGTCAGCTGACGCGTTTCGGCCAATAGCCGTAGTCAAAGCTGTATGACCCTCTCACACACCTCCGTGCTTTAAAAACAGTAGGTTATTTCTCACTGGTCTCACTGGTCTGCAGTTTAATCATCCAGTAAACTTCTTGTTTACTTAAGATGTCTGAGGCATCTAGTAGATGATGGCAGGGAACTAGGTATTTTCAATCAGGAAACAGCACAATATCTTATTATTGAACATCCAATTGTACCAATTTTCAATCACTTGCCAAAGGTGCATAAATCCCTCATAAACGTAACAGGAAGGCCAATAGTTAGTGGGATTGGCTCATTGACAGAGAGATTATCACAGTGGTTAGACTCCATCCTACAGCCAATTGTGCTAACTTTGTACAGTTATCTGAGAGATACTAAAGATCTTTTAAACCTTCTGAGTGATTTTGAGTGGAAACAACAATATGGATGGCTAACTATAGATGTAAAAGCCTTGTACACATCAATACAACACAATAAAAGCCTAGAGGCCATTGAATTTTTCCTAAGAAGATCAGGCAAATTTAGTCATATCCATGTGGGATTTATATTGAACGTAACCAAGTATCTCTTGACACACAATTATTTCCTGTTTGAAGGCAGCTACTACCTCCAGAGATGTGGAACGGCCATGGGGGCTAAATTTGCCCCCTCTTACGCCAACCTTTTTATGGGTTGGTGGGAGCTGTTCCACATCTTTGGAGATGGTGGCTGCCAGCAGGGTAGAATTAAATTCTATAGAAGATTTATAGATGATCTAATAATAATATGGGATGGAGACAAGAGATCTGCAGAAAACTTCATAGAAAGACTTAATGACAACAGAGTATGGATCAGCTTTACCTATCACTTTGATAAAGAAAGCATTGAATACCTGGACATTAAAATAAAAGGATCTGAAAATGAGGGAATATCAAGCACTATTTTCAGAAAACCGATATCTGGAAACACAGTACTTCATGCCAAAAGCTGCCATCCAAAAGGCATCTTTAAGGCAATAACCAAAGGCCAATTCACGAGGCTAAGATGAAATTGCACTAAGAAAGATGAGTATAACAAACAGGCCAGGGACCTAGAAATCAGATTGAAGGAAAGAGGGTACAGTTCACCAATGGTAACGGAAATAAAAGAGACTCTAGGGGAAGTTGACAGGGACAGTTTGCTGAAAACTAAACAAAAGAGGAGTAGTATGAGAGCACCTGATAAAGGTATATATTTTGTCACTGATTACAGCGACCAATATCACACAATTTGTGATATAATAAAAAATAACCTTTCTATCCTAAGTGCAGATGACCACCTAATGAATGTAGCAAACAAAGGATGTCAGTTCTCCTATAGGAAGGCAAAAACGATAGGCAATATCGTAGCTCCTACCAAACTACACGAAAACAAAGTTAACACAAGCTCTTGGTTAAGCTGTGTAGGAGTATACCCATGCAATAACCGTACATGTACAGCATGTGAGTATCTGAACCCAGGTGATGAATTTAAAAGTGAGGCCACTGGGCGAACATTTAACCACCGTGAGTGTTTAAATTGTAGATCTGTAAATTGCATTTATTTGCTAACATGCACTTCCTGCAACATACAGTACACAGGCCTAACAACAAGGGAAGTAAGAAGTAGGATACGTGAGCATGTTACAAATATCAAAACAGGAACTATGACTACTCCCCTTATAGAACATTTCACAAGGAAACATAATAAAAGTCCAAATACGTTGAGATGGACTATAATTCAGAAAGTCAGGGTACCAGCTAGAGGAGGAGACTTAGATTACATCTTAAGTAAACAAGAAGTTTACTGGATGATAAAACTGCAGACCAGATTTCCGAAGGGTCTAAATCTGGAATCCGATGTAATAAACTTCTGGCAGTGAATGAAATTGGGAAACTAATAAATTTTTAAAAAATCATAAAAAAAATCATACACAAAGTTATTAATTTTTTTTTCTTTTTCTTTTTTAAAAATAAAAATAAAAATGTGCAGACTTACTAAAACAAGCAAATTGTTTATTAAGTGAAGGAAAGTATAAAAATCAAATGGAAACACCATGTGTCATCTGGTGGAAGTCCTAGGAATAACATATATGATAACAAACCTTTAAAAAGAAAGGATAAGCTAAGGAAACTAATGATTTCAGAAATTCAAACGAAGAGGAAATTAAGACAGAAAGAAAATGGCTAATAAAACAGGAGTATCATATCACATTCCTTCTGATAATTTATTAAAATTAAAAGTTATAATCTCCTTGCCTCTCTATGAAAAATAATAGATAAATAAATAAATAAAATAAAGCAGGTCAATTTGAGCTAAAATAATTTGATATATTATAACACCCAATCAATAGGAGACAAAGGGAAACTTACATTGAAATCAACTACTTTGCCATGGAGTAAAAGAATATGGAAGAAAAAAGCACAGGGAGATATATAACAAATGGGTAAAGAGTCTAGCAGCAGCGGTCTAACGAAATACTAGGAAAGTTTACTTAGTAACAAATGCTAATAGACAAAATGTGTATAATAAATTTATAAATGTATACAGAAATTAATTTGTTTTCACTGATTGCATTGAAATGTATTATCGATAGCAACTGAGTAGCGTCATGTTTTTAATGAACCAATGAGAAATAACCTACTGTTTTTAAAGCACGGAGGTGTGTGAGGGGGTCATACAGCTTTGACTACGGCTATTGGCCGAAACGCGTCAGCTGACCCTCTGACACTACCTCAGTGGAAACACAATGTGTGTTTGATTATAAGCACACGGATCGTTTGTTTGTTTACTTTGCTGCTGCAAGGAAAAAAGTTTTAATGAATTTGTATAAATAAAGCACTTTGGACTTTAATCAGAGCTCCCCGGGTACTTTCTTCTTTATTGGATTACTTCTTCGTACCTTAATCCGGGTAGAGCTCTCTTCACGGCGTAGATGCGGGACCGAACTAAATACAGCACTCAAGTGATTGCAGGTGCCAGGTCGGTGTCTCTGAAGAGGAGAGGTGGTGAGTGCTTTTGTTATATGATATTGACATGTCCGCTTGCGACTTTATATAAAAACACATTACACTCAATACTAACCACTCTCCATGGACCGGAGCCGGTCGGTCACACTTACAAAACTGACAGAGGCAAAGTGTGCACAGTAATCTGACCGTTACCGACCTGCCAACCTGTGAAACTGTTTATCACTGTTCATAATTGTCTTGGCTCTAAAAGACTGAAGACTGTTAAATACGAACTTACGGAACCCCTGAGACATTTATTTGTACATAGTACATATTTTTGTTCATATATAAAATTATTAAACACAAGTCTGACTGTTAAAAGGGAGGGTTTATTTTCTATTTAAAATGAATAATACCCTGTCAGCGGTATTATCCAGACTACCTGGGTTTAGAGGAAAGCGAGACAGCTCTGGAGTTAGAAGAAATACAGAGCATACTGATGCTTTAAGAGCTATGTCTGATACTCCCTCACAATATACAGAAGCTGAGAAAGGAGAGCTTCTTTCTGTGGGTGATGGTTCTGACTCAGGAAAAAAGATTCAACCTGATTCTGATATGTCTACATTTAAATTTACCGCGTGTTGCTCAGGGAGGTTTTAGCTTCTCTGAAGGACTGTGACACAATTGCAGTGCCAGAGAAATTGTGTAGATTGGATAAATACTATGCAGTACCGGTGTGCACTGATGTTTTTCCAATACCCAAAAGGTTTACAGAAATTATTACTAAGGAATGGGATAGACCAGGTGTGCCGTTCTCTCCCCCTCCTATTTTTAAGAAAATGTTTCCAATAGATGCCACCACACGGGACTTATGGCAGACAGTTCCTAAGGTGGAGGGAGCAGTTTCTACCCTAGCTAAGCGTACTACTATCCCTGTCGAGGACAGTTGTGCTTTCTCAAATCCAATGGATAAAAAGTTAGAGGGTTACCTTAAGAAAATGTTTATTCAACAAGGTTTTATTCTACAGCCCCTTGCATGCATTGCCCCAGTCATTGCTGCTGCGGCTTTCTGGTTTGAGTCTCTGGAAGAGGCTTTACAGGTAGAGACCCCATTGGATGACATACTTGACAAGCTTAGAGCACTTAAGCTAGCCAATTCTTTTGTTTCTGATGCCATTGTTCATTTGACTAAACTAACGGCTAAGAATTCTGGTTTTGCTATTCAGGCGCGCAGGGCGCTATGGCTTAAATCATGGTCAGCTGACGTTACTTCAAAGTCTAAGCTGCTTAACATTCCCTTTAAGGGGCAAACCCTATTCGGGCCTGGTTTGAAGGAGATCATTTCTGATATCACTGGAGGAAAAGGTCATGCCCTTCCTCAGGATAGGTCCAAATCAAGGGCCAGACAGACTAATTTCGAAACTTCAAGGCGAGTGCGGCATCAACTTCCTCTAATGCAAAACAAGAGGGAACTTTTGCTCAGTCCAAGTTGGTCTGGAAACCTAACCAGACCTGGAACAAAGGCAAGCAGGCCAAAAAGCCTGCTGCTGCCTCTAAGACAGCATGAAGGATTGGCCCCCTAACCGGTAACGGATCTAGTAGGGGGCAGACTTTCACTCTTCACCCAGGCTTGGGCAAGAGATGTCCAGGATCCCAGGGACAGAAGATATCCCAGGGATATCTTCTGGACTTCAAAGCTTCCCCTCCAAAAGGGAGATTTCACCTTTCACAATTATCTGCAAACCAGATAAAGAGAGAGGCATTCTTACACTGTGTTCAAGACCTCCTAGTTATGGGAGTGATCCATCGAGTTCCAAAAGAGGAACAGGGACAGGGATTTTACTCAAATCTGTTTGTGGTTCCCAAAAAAGAGGGAACCTTCAGACCAATTTTAGATCTCAAAATCTTAAACAAATTCCTCAGAGTTCCATCATTCAATATGGAGACTATTCGTACCATCCTACCTATGATCCAGGAGGGTCAATATATGACTACAGTGGATTTAAAGAATGCTTATCTTCACATTCCGATACACAAAGATCATCATCGGTTTCTCAGGTTTGCCTTCCTAGACAGGCATTACCAGTTTGTAGCTCTTCCCTTTGGATTAGCTACAGCCCCATGAATCTTTACGAAGGTTCTGGGGTCACTTCTGGCGGTCCTAAGACCGCGGGGCATAGCAGTGGCCCCTTATTTAGACGACATCCTGATACAGGCGTCAAATTTCCAAATTGCCAGGTCTCATACGGACATAGTTCTGGCATTTCTGAGGTCGCATGGGTGGAAGGTGAATGAAGAAAAGAGTTCTCTATCCCCTCTCACAAGAGTCTCCTTTCTGGGAACTCTAATAGATTCTGTAGAAATGAGGATTTACCTGACAGAGTCCAGGTTATCAAAACTTCTAAATTCCTGCCGTGTTCTTTATTCCACTTATCGCCCTTCGGTGGCTCAGTGTATGGAAGTAATTGGCTTAATGGTAGCGGCAATGGACATAGTGCCGTTTGCACGCCTACATCTCAGACCGCGGCAACTCTGCATGCTCAGTCAGTGGAATGGGGATTACACAGATTTGTCCCCTCTACGAAATCTGGATCAAGAGACCAGGGATTCTCTTCTCTGGTGGCTATCTCGGGTCCATCTGTCCAAAGGTATGACCTTTCGCAGGCCAGATTGGACAATTGTAATGACAGATGCCAGCCTTCTAGGCTGGGGGACAGTCTGGAACTCCCTGAAGGCTCAGGGATTGTGGACTCAGGAGGAGACACTCCTTCCAATAAACATTCTGGAACTGAGAGCGATATTCAATGCTCTTCAGGCTTGGCCTCAGCTAGCGACAATGAGGTTCATCAGATTTCAGTCGGACAACATCGCGACTGTGGCTTACATCAACCATCAAGGGGAAACAAGGAGTTCCCTAGCGATGTTAGAAGTCTCAAAGATAATTCGCTGGGCAGAGATTCACTCTTGCCACCTATCAGCTATCCATATCCCAGGTGTAGAGAACTGGGAGGCGGATTTCCTAAGTCGTCAGACTTTTCATCCGGGGGAGTGGGAACTCCATCCGGAGGTGTTTGCACAATTGATTCATCGTTGGGGCAAACCAGAACTGGATCTCAGGGCGTCTCGCCAGAATGCCAAACTTCCTTGTTACGGATCCAGGTCCAGGGATCCCAAGGCGACGCTGATAGATGCTCTAGCAGCACCTTGGTCTTTCAACCTGGCTTATGCGTTTCCACCGTTTCCTCTGCTCCCTCGTCTGATTGCCAAAATCAAGCAGGAGAGAGCATCAGTGATCTTGATAGCGCCTGCGTGGCCACGCAGGACTTGGTATGCAGATCTGGTGGACATGTCATCCTTTCCACCATGGACTCTGCCACTGAGACAGGACCTTCTACTTCAAGGTCCTTTCAACCATCCAAATCTAATTTCTCTGAGACTGACTGCCTGGAGATTGAATGCTTGATTTTATCAAAGCGTGGCTTCTCTGAGTCAGTCATTGATACCTTAATTCAGGCACGAAAGCCTGTCACCAGGAAAATCTATCATAAGATATGGCGTAAATATCTTTATTGGTGTGAATCCAAGTGTTACTCATGGAGTAAACTCAGGATTCCCAAGATATTATCTTTTCTCCAAGAAGGATTGGAAAAAGGATTGTCAGCTAGTTCCTTAAAGGGACAGATTTCTGCTCTGTCTATTCTTTTGCACAAGCGTCTGGCGGATGTTCCAGACGTTCAGGCATTTTGTCAGGCTTTAGTTAGAATCAAGCCTGTGTTTAAACCTGTTGCTCCGCCATGGAGTTTAAATTTGGTTCTTAAAATTCTTCAAGGGGTTCCGTTTGAACCTCTTCATTCCATAGATATCAAACTTTTATCTTGGAAAGTTCTTTTTTTTGGTAGCTATTTCCTCGGCTCGTAGAGTTTCCGAGTTATCTGCCTTACAATGTGATTCTCCTTATCTGATCTTCCATGCAGATAAGGTAGTTCTGCGTACCAAACCTGTTTTTTTACCTAAGGTGGTATCTAATAAGAATATCAATCAGGAGATTGTTGTTCCATCATTGTGTCCTAATCTTTCTTCAAAGAAGGAACGTCTAATACACAATCTTGACGTGGTTCATGCTTTAAAGTATTATTTACAAGCTACTAAAGATTTTCGTCAAACATCTGCTTTGTTTGTTGTCTACTCTGGACAGAGGAGAGGCCAAAAGGCTTCGGCAACTTCTCTTTCTTTTTGGCTAAGGAGTATAATACACTTAGCTTATGAGACTGCTGGCCAGCAGCCTCCTGAAAGGATTACAGCTCATTCTACTAGAGCTGTGGCTTCCACTTGGGCCTTTAAAAATGAGGCTTCATACCTTTGTCTTCGCTTCATACCTTTTCAAAATTCTATAAATTTGATACTTTTGCTTCCTCGGAGGCTATTTTTGGGAGAAAGGTTTTACAGGCAGTGGTACCTTCCGTTTAAGTACCTGCCTTGTCCCTCCCTTCATCCGTGTACTTTAGCTTTGGTATTGGTATCCCACAAGTAATGGATGATCCGTGGACTGGATACACCTTACAAGAGAAAACATAATTTATGCTTACCTGATAAATTTATTTCTCTTGTGGTGTATCCAGTCTACGGCCCCCCATGTCATTTTAAGGCAGGTATTTTTTAACTTTAAACTACAGTCACCACTGCACCCTATGGTTTCTCCTTTCTCTGCTTGTCTTCGGTTGAATGACTGGATATGGCAGTTAGGGGAGGAGCTATATAGCAGCTCTGCTGTGGGTGATCCTCTTGCAACTTCCTGTTGGGAAGGAGAATATCCCACAAGTAATGGATGATCCGTGGACTGGATACACCACAAGAGAAATACATTTATCAGGTAAGCATAAATTATGTTTTTGACAGGTAAATAAAATAACCAAGGCTCTATTTCTGTTTAAATGGAGTGATAGCAAAAATGCTAAAATTTCTCCGGTATTTTGGGCGGTGCTCTGACAAAATGCAGAAGGACATTTGGCAGAAGGACATTTGGCAGACGGACATTTGGCCGACGGACATTTGACTGACAGACCGAAAGCTAAAGAATGTTCCGATTTCGGCCGAGGGCAGATACGTTCCAGAGTGCTCTGTTCTAATCAGAGCCTCGGGCGCCGCAACTGCCTCTGGGAACCTTACCATGGGTCACAGGCCGCACGTTTTGTAATTCTCTGTCTGGGAAACTATCTATCTATCTATCAAATCTATCTATTTATCTATCAAATCTATCTATCTATCTATCTATCTATCGTATCTATCAAATGTATCTATTGCATCTATTGATCTATCTATCTAATCTATGTAGGGGAGGAGCTATATAGCAGCTCTGCTGTGGGTGATCCTCTTGCAACTTCCTGTTGGGAAGGAGAATATCCCACAAGTAATGGATGATCCGTGGACTGGATACACCACAAGAGAAATAAATTTATCAGGTAAGCATAAATTATGTTTTTGACAGGTAAATAAAATAACCAAGGCTCTATTTCTGTTTAAATGGAGTGATAGCAAAAATGCTAAAATTTCTCCGGTATTTTGGGCGGTGCTCTGACAAAATGCAGAAGGACATTTGGCAGAAGGACATTTGGCAGACGGACATTTGGCCGACGGACATTTGGCTGACAGACAGAAAGCTAAAGAATGTTCCGATTTCGGCCGAGGGCAGATACGTTCCAGAGTGCTCTGTTCTAATCAGAGCCTCGGGCGCCGCAACTGCCTCTGGGAACCTTACCATGGGTCCCAGGCCGCACGTTTTGTAATTCTCTGTCTGGGAAACTATCTATCTATCAAATCTATCTATTTATCTATCTATCAAATCTATCTATCTATCTATCGTATCTATCAAATGTATCTATTGCATCTATTGATCTATCTATCTAATCTATGTATCTATCTATCTATCTATCAAATCTATCTATCTCGTGGCCGGACTGTTATGTGACAGCCACTTGTGTTTCGGCCAAATGTCCGTCGGCCAAGTGTCCATCGGCCAAGTGTTCGTCGGCTAAAAGTCCGGCCACGATTTTGGGCAAGATTTTTTTCTGAAAGACCCAGCAGTGAAGTGGTTGAAGGTACAGGTATTAATAGTTACAGTTACTACATTTTAAAAATACACCTCCCTCAATTTACCTTTGTCTTTGTTCTTGGTAGAGCACTGAGCATGTTAGAAAAAAGGAAAATGTTTTGCATTACAGCTGGCACCTTTCAGATTTGGGTGTGCTACAATAAAGAATGTGCATAGAATTAACCCTGTGCACATTACGTAACACATGGAATTCGGAAATCTATTCTACTGAACAGATATAACATCATCAATGTTTCTTTAGATTTCTAGATTCCACAGTTTCTTTTAATATCTCATGATCTGAAAAGAATTAAACCGTTTAACAACCATAGTCTCTCACTCATAAATAAGACAAGCAGGCCAAACCACACATAAGAAATTATGAAAAGAGTTTATATGGCTAGGTTGTTTTCCTTCTTTACATGTTTAGATTATTTAATGTTCTGATTTTATTTTTTTTCACTATAGAGAAGAGCTCATCAGGATAGTCATATATATTTAGTTTTTGAAGAAAGAGAATTTGATGCAATATAAATTGTAAAGTGACACATGGGAATGTAAATGAAGGCCTGTCCCAGAAAAAGACAGAACTGGGTTATGATTAAGTTGTTCTAACTCAAGATACATCTCTTGTCCTAATAGGCAAGTTGACATGCTGCGATATAAAATACATTCTATGGCCTATATTTCTTAAGTATCCTGTTTTATGGTAGAGATACAGGCAAATTCCTGCATACCTTTCACTGCCTATCGAACACTTTTTCCTATGATATCCTTTTGTTTAACAAACATTTTCTGTGGTGTTATTAATATATTCTGGACTGCAGCATGTAATTAATCACGCACTATAGAAGTCGATGATATAATGAAATGTACTTGTGTTTTGCTGATAATGCATTTATACTCAGAACTGTGGTCATTGTGTATCGCTAATCCATGACACAATCCCTTCTCCCGGCTGTGTTGTGGTTTTTGTTTCTATGAGACATTGGGCAAGATCTCAACTGAGCTGCAAACATTAAGCTAATATTAAAGGGACATGAAACCCAACATTTTTCTTTCATGATTCAGATAGAGAATACCATTTTTTAAACAACTTTCCAATTTAATTATATTATTTAATTTGCTTCCTTCTCTTATCCTTTGCTGAAAGGTTTATCTAGGCAAGTTTAGGGGCTGCAGAGAACATAGGTCCTAGCTTTTGATTGGATGCATGACCCATGTGTTCAGTTAGAAACCAGTAGTGCATTGCTGCTCCTTCAACAAATGATACCAAGAGAATGAAACAGATTAGATAATAGAAGTAAAATAGAAAGTTGTTTAAAATTGTATTCTCTATCTGAATCATGAAATACATTTTTGGGGTTTCATGTCCCTTTAACAAAAGAAATCTAGAAGTTTATTTTTAAATATTGGCTCAATTAAACATATATAGATCTGAATAAATTAATATATATATATATATATATATATATATATATATATATATATATACACACACACACACACACACACACACACATATTCCATAAAATGCACACTCCAGACATATTACTGCATGGATAACATACAGCAAATTTGCAAACCACCTTTCTCACATAATCTAATGTTCATTAAATTGCAGTTTTCTATGGACTATATCAGTGTTTCCCAAATCCAGTCCTCAG
Source organism: Bombina bombina (assembly GCF_027579735.1). Taxonomy (NCBI): domain Eukaryota; kingdom Metazoa; phylum Chordata; class Amphibia; order Anura; family Bombinatoridae; genus Bombina; species Bombina bombina. The sequence goes on along the minus strand of NC_069499.1, from coordinate 413,722,651 downwards.
GACCCTTACTCAGGCCAGATATTCATTATATCTTAACTAGAGCACAGGTGAAACAATCAGCTCACCCATCAGCTGATTATTTCACCTGTGCTCTAGTTAAGATATAATGAATATCTGGCCTGAGTAAGGGTCCTGAGGACTGGGTTTGGGAAACAATGGACTATATGTAAGTCGTCCAAAAACTGGAGGACTGGATAAATGACTGGGATCTAAAGTTTAACATTGCAAAATGCAAAAGTATGGAAAGAAAAATCCAAATGTTAATTACAATCATGACACTTTATTGACTATTACAAAAGAGGAACAGGACTTGTGGATTATTATTTCAGATAATTTAACATTTAGTAAACCATGTAGTATTGCAGTGAGTAAGGCCAGTAGACTGCAGCAGACATAGTAAGATTCTTATACCACCTTACAGATCAATAGCTATTCCTCATCTTGAGTATTGTGTACAGTTCTGGAGGTCATATCTAAAGCTTATTTTGTGATTTGGATAGAACAACTTTCCAATTTACTTCTATTATCAAATTTGCTTCATTCTCTTGTTTTCCATTGATGAAGAAATAGCATTGCACTACTGGCAGCTAGCTGATTACATCTAGTTAGCCAAGCACAAGAGACAAATGTGTGTAGGCACCAATCAGCTAGCTCCCACTAGTGTAGGATATGTGCGTATTCTTTTCAACAAGAGATACAAAGAGAACAAAGCATATTTGAAAATAGAAGTGAATTTAAAAGGGCCTTAAAATTACATACTTTATCTGTATCATGCTAGTTTAATTTTCACTTTCCTATCCCTTTAATAATCCTGGCCTGGACTCCTTCCCATTTATCCTTTTGAGAATTTCTTCCTGATTGGGTAAGTAATTAACCAATTACAATTGGAGTAGAAGGTTTGAATTGAGGCCTTCCTCTTGTAGTGGAGGGTCTTGGTTAGGGTTAATAAGGTGGTAGGTGGTTTCGGGGATTAGATGTTCGTCCAGAAAAGAAAATACTTTATGTCTGGTCTCAGAAGCAGTTATTAAAAATTGGTTCATGACACAATAATAGCAGTCAGAGGTTAAATGGATGACAGTATTAAAATGTAACTATTGACTTGTGACTCTTGCTGAAACTAATATTTGTTGCTATTTGTATCTGCACTGCTGTTAAGGTTATCAGGTATCCAGTATTGAACCAGAAAGTCCAGTATTTACACAAGCTACCCAGTAAATTCTATTGTACAAAAATGGACAAATAAATATTCTAGTTCATTTGGCATCTAAATTATAAATGTCTTCTATAACCCTCTTGGTTACAAATGTTATACTAGGAACAAAGATATATTATGCTACTCTATGTACACAGGAGTGTAGATAAAGTCACTGTCTTATGTGTTACTACTTTGTGTGTTACTGCATTGTACTGCACACTGTGTGTTAGTGCTTGCCACCGGGGATAAATCTCTGCTCTTTGTTTTCAACTGACAGCTAAGAGTGTTTAAAAACACTGCTCTGTATGTGCTACTGGCAACTAGAGAAGGTATAAAGTCTCTACTTTCTGTGTTACTGGTAGCCAATTGGATGAAATTGGACAATGACAAACTTATTGGTATTTTAACTTTTAAAAAGAAGAAGAAAAAAAAAGATTGGATTGAAGTTATATAATGAAATTGGGCATAAAGTGCAGAATATCATCTTTAACTTTAAGGGTATTTATATTCAAATTGGATGAATGGTTTAGGCATTGCAGCACTATTTATATGTAGTCCCCTCCTTGTCATGGGACCAAAGGTAATTGGACAATTGACTGAGAAGCTGTTTCATGGCCAGGTAAGGCTGTGTCTTCATTATTTCATTAACAATTAAGCAGCTAAAAGTTCCGGAGTTGATTCCAAAAGTAGAATTTGCATTTGTAAGCTGTTGCTGTGAACTCTCAATATGAGGTCCAAGGAACTGCCATTGAAGTAAAGCAGGCCATCATTAGGCAGAGAAAACAAAACAATCCCATCAGAGAGATTGGAGAAACACAAGGAGTGACCAAATCAACAATTTGGTACGCTCTTAAAAAGAAGAAACATACTGCTCAGGAGCACCAAAAAGCCTGGAAGACCACAGAAGACAACTGTGGTGGGTGATCACAAAATTCTTTCCTTGGTAAGTAATATTCCATTCGCAACATTGAGTCTGGTGAAGAGCACTCTCCAGAAGATAGGCATATTATTGTCTACATGAAAGTAAATACAGAGTTTAACACAAGGTGCAAACAATTAACCTCAAATATTGAAAGACCAGATTAGACTTTTTCAGAAACCATATAAAAAAAGCCTGCCCAGTTCTGAAACAATATTTTTTTAACAGATTAAATTATAATTAACCTATATATATGATGGGAAGAAAAGTGTCTGGAGAATGGAAGGAACAGCTAATGATCCAAAGCATACCACATCATCTGGGAATCAGTTTGGAGTTATTATTATTATTATCAGGTATTTGTAGAGCGCCAACAGATTCCGCAGCACTGTAAACATAGTCGGTGTACAGGATTGCTTTTGTAGGGGTCAAGTGGGTAGAGGGCCCTGCCTAGAGTATCACTGTTGTAGTCGGCTCTTATGAAGCGATTTGTAAACAGCTGGGCCCATAGGCTTACAATCTAAGGGGTTCAAAGGGAAAGCAATGGCGTTAGGAAAGGTTAGTGTTGGTTGTATGCATCCCTGAATAGTAAAGTTTTTAGGGAGTGCTTGAAGCTGTTAAAACTAGGGGAGAGTCTTATGGAGCGAGGCAGGGAATTCCACAAGATGGGGGCCAGTCTGGAGAAGTCCTGTAAACGTGAATGTGAGAAAGTAACAAGAGAGGAGGAGATCCTGAGCTGATCGAAGGGGACGGGAGGGAGAGTATCTAGAGACAAGTTCTGAGATGTAGGGGGGAGCAGTGCAGTTGAGAGCTTTATATGTCAGGGTGAGGATTTTATGTTTAATCCTTATTGTTATGTCATGGGCATGTATGGCTACCAATGGAAAATCACAAAAAAGAAGCAGCACCATCCAATAGTTTCCAACATATTTATTTGTGCAGTTTGCACAATGTGAAAGCCAGACCAACAAGCAGCCAATGGAACTATGTCACTAGTGTTTTTTGACTATGTGGAGGCTGACAGAAGCAGGAGGATGATTTCTGAAATATACAGGGCTATACTATCTGCTTAGATTCAACCAAATGCTGCAAAACTGATATGATGACTTTTTACAGGATTAATGGAGAGTAAAACATACTGTAAAAGCAACCAAACAGTTTTTCAAGGCAAAGTAGTGTAATATTCTTGAATGGCCACGCCAGTCCCCTGACCTCATCAGAATTGAACATGCATTTCACTTTCTGAAGACAAAACTGAAGACAAACCCACAAACAAGCAGCAACTTAAGACAGCTTCAGTAAAGGCCTGGCAAAGCATCACTAGGGAGGAAACCCAGAACTTGGTGTTGTCTATGGGTTCCAGACTTCAGGCAGTCATTCACTGCAATGGATTGTCAATCAAGTTTTAATAGTTATCTTTTTATTTAGTTTGTTAAATTACTTTTGAGCTTCTGAAAATGGGGGTGGGGGGCTATATATGAAAATTGTTGTCATTCTTAACGGTTCATACAATATTTTTGTTAAATTCCTTGGATCAAAGCTGAAAGTCTGCACTTCAATCACATATGAACTGCTTCACTTAAAATACTTATGGACCTAACTGTATGTAGATATTAGGGTAGGGGCAATTAATCAGTTATTTTTTCTAGTATCTGCAGCTCATTAGTGATCATGGCCATTGTTGAGGAGCATACAAGGAAAGTGCGAGAATAAAATAAAAGTATTTTTTCATACATTCCAAGCAGCAGTAAATATTAACGGGTCTTCATCCTGTGAAAAACCTCACAGAAAGGAATGCACCTCTAAAAAAAGCACCAATAATTAGATATCTCCTCCTAAGACCATCTTATCAACTTGGCTCCTCCCTCTTATCCTACTAAAGGAGTACCAGAGCCCCAAAACTTGTGAAGCTCCTGGTGGGTTCTGGTGGCAGTCATGATGATCTAATTTCCTGGGCAAGGGGCGATGGTGGTGAATGCCTGCTCATACAGGTTGTGGACATTCCGGCGTGACTAATTTCTGTGTTATAGAGAGCAGTGCAAGGTTGCCCTGCATTCCATTGAGGGATATTTGTGCTCATGCTCTGGCATTCCTAACGGCATTCTACATCATTTCAGTGGCTCCAATATTTTTCAAAGAGTCCACTTTGACCACAAATACAATTGGGAATGCAGGGGGTGAGGGTAACTTCGTAATATAAACAGTTCAATGTTCCCAGATAACAAATACAGCTTTTATGGCTTACCCCACTAGTAGTGACCCATCCGGTCATAAGATCCAAGTGCTGTGAGTGAGTTGTGCTGAGTACAAACGCTTACCCTTTTGGCGCTAGTCGGCCCACAAGCAAAACTGCTTGGAAAAGATTGAGCCTTCAGCTTCATTCAACCATTCGCTTCGGCACTCTCTATTGGATGTCACAGGGATGTGGCTTCTTTGGCTTGATGGGGATTAGTCCAAAGACGACTCTGTTGCCGTAGCCCTGTCCTATCCAGAGGACCTGGGCTGTGAAGGG